>NW_027460981.1:1592500-1732500 GCF_037038515.1 Microtus pennsylvanicus
CCTAACGCAGAGTTGTGCTTTATGTGCATGGAGCTGAGTGGAGACAGTGTGTTCCTAGAGCAGAGTGAAGACAGTGTGTTCCTATTGCAGAGTGAACAGTGTGTTCCTAGAGCAGAGTGAAGACAGTGTGTTCCTAATGCAGAGTGAAGACAGTGTGCTCATAACGCAGAGTTGCGGTGTATGTGCATGGAGCTGAGTGAAGACAGTGTGTTCCTAGAGCAGAGTGAAGACAGTGTGTTCCTACTGCAGAGTGAACAGTGTGTTCCTAGAGCAGAATGAATACAGTGTGTTCCTTGAGCAGAGTGAAGACAGTGTGTTCCTAGAGCAGAGTGATACAGTGTGTTCCTAGAGCAGAGTGAAGACAGTATGTTCCTAACGCAGAGTTGCGGTGTATGTGCATGGAGAAGAGTGAAGACAGTGTGTTCCTAATGCAGGGTGAAGACAGTGTGTTCCTAAATACATTGTGTTCCTTGAGCAGAGTGAAGACAGTGTGTTCCTAGAGCAGAGTGAATACAGTGTGTTCCTAGAGCAGAGTGAAGACAGTGTGTTCCTAACGCAGAGTTGCGGTGTATGTGCATGGAGAAGAGTGAAGACAGTGTGTTCCTAATGCAGAGTGAAGACAGTGTGTTCCTAGAACAGAGTGAAGACAGTGTGTTCCTAGAGCAGAGTGAAGACAGTGTGTTCGTAGAGCAGAGTGAAGACAGTGTGTTCCAAACGCAGAGTTGCGGTGTATGTGCGTGGAGAAGAGTGAAAACATTGTGTTCCTAGAGCTGAGTTGCGGTGTATATGCATGGAGCAGAGTGATGACCGTGTGTTCGTAGAGCAGAGTGAAGAGAGTGTGTTCCTAGAGCAGAGGGAAGACAGTGTGTTCCTAAAGCAGAGTGAAGACAGTGTGTTCCTAATGCAGATTGAAGACAGTTTTTTTTTTAGAGCACAGTGAAGACAGTGTCTTTCTAGAGCAGAGAGAAGACAGTGTGGTCCTAAAGCAGAGTGAAGAGAGTGTGTTCCTAATGCAGAGTGAAGACAGTGTGTTCCTAGAGAACAGTGAAGACAGTGTGTTCCTAATGCAGAGTGAAGACAGTGTGTTCCTAATGCACAGTGAAGACAGTGTGTTCTTAGAGCAGAGGTAAGACAGTGTGTTCCTAACACAGAGTTGCGGTGTACGTGCATGGAGCAGAGTGAAGATGTGTGTTCCTAATGCAGAGTGAAGACAGTGTGTTCCAAAGTCATAGGGAATACAGTGTGTTCCTAATGTAGAGTGAAGACAGTGTGTTCCTAATGCAGAGTGAAGACAGTGTGTTCCTATAGCAGAGTTGCGGTGTACGTGCATGGAGCAGAGGGAAGACAGTGTGTTCCTAATGCAGAGTGAAGACAGTGTGTTCCTAATGCAGAGTGAAGTCAGTGTGTTCCTAGAGCAGAGTGAAGACAGTGTGTTCCTTGAGCAAAGTGAAGTCAGTATGTTCCTATAGCAGAGTGATGACAGTGTGTTCCTAGAGCAGAGTGAAGACAGTGTGTTCCTAGAGCAGAAGGAAGACAGTATGTTCCTAAAGGAGAGTGAGGACAGTTTGTTCCTAATGCAGAGTGAAGATTGTGTGTTCCTAATGCAGAGTGAAGACAGTGTGTTCCGAGAGCAGAATGAAGACAGTGTGTTCCTAGAGAAGAGTGAAGACAGTGTGTTCCTAACGCAGAGTGAAGACTGTGTTCCTAGAGCAGAGTGATGACAGTGTGTTCCTAATGCAGAATGTGGACAGTGTGTTCCAAGAGCAGAGTGAAGACATTGTGTTCCTAATGCAGAGTGAAGACAGTGTGTTATTAATGCAGAGTGAAGACAGTGTGGTCCTAAAGCAGAGTGAAATCAGTGTGTTCCTAATGCAGAGTGAAGACAGTGTGTTCCTAGAGCAGAGTGATGACAGTGTGTTCCTAACGCAGAGTGAAGACAGTGTGGTCCTAATGCAGAGTGAAGACAGTGTGTTCCTAGAGCAGAATGAAGACAGTGTGTTCCTAGAGCAGAGTAAAGACAGTGTGTTCCTAGAGCAGAGTGAAGACAGTGTGTTCCTTTAGAAGAGTGAAGTCAGTATGTTCTTATCGCAGAGTGAAGACAGTGTGTTCCTAGTGCAGAGTGAAGACTGTGTGTTCCTTGTGCAGAGAGAAGACAGTGTGCTCCTATAGCAGAGTGAAGACAGTGTGTGCCTAGAGAAGAGTGATGACAGTGTGTTCCTAATGCAGATTGAAGACAGTGTGTTCCTAATGCAGAGGGAAGACAGTGTGTTCCTAGAGCAGAGTGAAGACAGTGTGTTCCTAATGTAGAGTGACAAGAGTGTGTTCCTGAGCAAAGTGAAGACAGTGTGTTCCTAGAGCAGAGTGAAGACAGTGTGTTCCTAACACAGAGTGAAGACTGTGTTCCTAGAGCAGAGTAATGACAGTGTGTTCCAAATGCAGAGTGAGGACAGTGTGTTCCAAGAGCAGAGTGAAGACATTGTGTCCCTAATGCAGAGTGAAGACTGTGTTCCTAGAGCAGAGTGAAGACTGTGTGTTCTTAGAACAGGGTGAAGACAGTGTGTTCCTAACGCAGAGTTGTGCTTAATGTGCATGGAGCTGAGTGGAGACAGTGTGTTCCTAGAGCAGAGTGAAGACAGTGTGTTCCTATTGCAGAGTGAACAGTGTGTTCCTAGAGCAGAGTGAAGACAGTGTGTTCCTAATGCAGAGTGAAGACAGTGTGCTCATAACGCAGAGTTGCGGTGTATGTGCATGGAGCTGAGTGAAGACAGTGTGTTCCTAGAGCAGAGTGAAGACAGTGTGTTCCTACTGCAGAGTGAACAGTGTGTTCCTAGAGCAGAATGAATACAGTGTGTTCCTTGAGCAGAGTGAAGACAGTGTGTTCCTAGAGCAGAGTGATACAGTGTGTTCCTAGAGCAGAGTGAAGACAGTATGTTCCTAACGCAGAGTTGCGGTGTATGTGCATGGAGAAGAGTGAAGACAGTGTGTTCCTAATGCAGGGTGAAGACAGTGTGTTCCTAAATACATTGTGTTCCTTGAGCAGAGTGAAGACAGTGTGTTCCTAGAGCAGAGTGAATACAGTGTGTTCCTAGAGCAGAGTGAAGACAGTGTGTTCCTAACGCAGAGTTGCGGTGTATGTGCATGGAGAAGAGTGAAGACAGTGTGTTCCTAATGCAGAGTGAAGACAGTGTGTTCCTAGAACAGAGTGAAGACAGTGTGTTCCTAGAGCAGAGTGAAGACAGTGTGTTCGTAGAGCAGAGTGAAGACAGTGTGTTCCAAACGCAGAGTTGCGGTGTATGTGCGTGGAGAAGAGTGAAAACATTGTGTTCCTAGAGCTGAGTTGCGGTGTATATGCATGGAGCAGAGTGATGACCGTGTGTTCGTAGAGCAGAGTGAAGAGAGTGTGTTCCTAGAGCAGAGGGAAGACAGTGTGTTCCTAAAGCAGAGTGAAGACAGTGTGTTCCTAATGCAGATTGAAGACAGTTTTTTTTTTAGAGCACAGTGAAGACAGTGTCTTTCTAGAGCAGAGAGAAGACAGTGTGGTCCTAAAGCAGAGTGAAGAGAGTGTGTTCCTAATGCAGAGTGAAGACAGTGTGTTCCTAGAGAAGAGTGAAGACAGTGTGTTCCTAATGCAGAGTGAAGACAGTGTGTTCCTAATGCACAGTGAAGACAGTGTGTTCTTAGAGCAGAGGTAAGACAGTGTGTTCCTAACACAGAGTTGCGGTGTACGTGCATGGAGCAGAGTGAAGATGTGTGTTCCTAATGCAGAGTGAAGACAGTGTGTTCCAAAGTCATAGGGAATACAGTGTGTTCCTAATGTAGAGTGAAGACTGTGTGTTCCTAGAGCAGAGTTGCGGTGTTTGTGAATGGAGCAGAGTGAAGACAGTGTGCTCCTAAAGCAGAGTGAAATCAGTGTGTTCCTAATGTAGAGTGAAGACAGTGTGTTCCTACAGCAGAGTGTAGACACTGTGTTCCTAACAAAGTGTTGCTGTATATGTGCATGAGCAGAGTGAAGACAGTGTGTTCCAAAGCAGAGTGAAGACAGTATGTTCCTAATGCAGAGTGAGACAATGTGTTCCAAACACAGAGTTGCGGTGTATGGGCATGGGGCAGAGTGAAGACAGTGTGTTCCTAATGCTGAGTGAAGACAGTGTGCTCCTAGAGAGAGTGAAGACAGTGTGTTCCTAACGCAGAGTGAAGACAGTGTGTTCTTAATGCAGAGTGAAGACAGTGTGTTCCTATTGCAGAGTGAAGACAGTGTGTTCCTAGAGCAGAGTGAAGACATTGTGGTCTTAATCTAGAGTAAAGAGAGTGTGTTCCTAGAACAGAGTGAAGAGAGTGTGTTCCTAGAGCAGAGTGAGGTCAGTGTGTTCCAACAGCAGAGTGAAGACAGTGTGTTCCTAGAGCATAGTGAAACAGTGTGTTCCTTGAGCAGAGTGAAGACAGTGTGCTCCTAGATCAGAGTGAAGACAGTGTGTTCCTAGAGCAGAGTGAAGACAGTGTGTTCATAGAGCAGAGTGAAGACAGTGTGTTCCTAACGCACAGTTGCGGTGTATGTGCATGGAGCTGAGTAAAGACAGTGTGTTCCTAGAGCAGAGTGAAGACATTGTGTTCCTAATGCAGAGTGAAGACATTGTGTTCCTAGAGCAGAGTAAAGACATTGTATTCCTAATGCAGAGTGTAGACTGTGTTTCTAGAGCAGAGTGATGACAGTGTGTTCCTAATGCAGAGTGAAGACAGTGTGTTCCAAACACAGAGTTGCGGTGTATGTGCATAGAGCAGAGTGAAGACAGTGTGTTCCTAATGCAGGGTGAGGACAGTGTGTTCTAAATGCACAGTGAAGACAGTGTGTTCCAAATGCAGAGTGAAGACACTGTGTTCCAAACGCAGAGTTGCGGTGTATATGCATGGAGCAGAGTGAAGACAGTGTGTTCGTAATGCTGAGTGAAGACAGTGTGCTCCTAGAGAGAGTGAAGACAGTGTGTTCCTAACGCAGAGTGAAGACAGTGTGTTCTTAAGGCAGATTGAAGACAGTGTGTTCCTAGAGCAGAGTAAAGACATTGTGGTCTTAATGCAGAGTAAAGAGAGTGTGTTCCTAGAGCAGAGTGTGGTCAGTGTGTTCCAACAGCAGAGTGAAGACAGTGTGTTCCTAGAGCATAGTGAAACAGTGTGTTCCTTGAGCAGAGTGAAGACAGTGTGCTCCTAGATCAGAATGAAGACAGTGTGTTCCTTGAGCATAGTGAAGACAGTGTGTTCATAGAGCAGATTGAAGACCGTGTGTTCCTAACGCACAGTTGCGGTGTATGTGCATGGAGCTGAGTGAAGACAGTGTGTTCCTAGAGCAGAGTGAAGACAGTGTGTTCCTAATGCAGAGTGAACTGTGTGTTCCTAGAGCAGAGTGAAGACAGTCTGTTCCTAAAGCAGAGTGAAGACTGTGTGTTCCTAAGGCAGAGTTGCGATGTATGTGCATGGAGCAGAGTGAAGATAGTTCGTTCCAAACGCAAAGGAAGACAGTGTGTTCCTTGAGCAGAGTGAAGACAGTGTGTTCCTAGAGCAGAGTGAAGACAGTGTGTTCCTAGAGAAGAGTGAAGACAGTGTGTTCCTAGAGCAGAGTGCAGACAGTGTGTTCCTAACGCAGAGTTACGGTGTACTTGCATGGAGCAGAGTGAAAACAGTGTGTTCCTAATGCAGAGTGAAGACAGTGTGTTCCTAGAGCAGAGTTGCGGTGTATGTGCATGGAGCAGAGTGAAGACAGTGTGTTCCTAATGCACAGTGAAGACAGTGTGTTCCTAACGCAGAGTTGCAGAGTATGTGCATGGAGCTGAGTGGAGACAGTGTGTTCCTGGAGCAGAGTGAAGACAGTGTGTTCCTAATGCAGAGTGAACAGTGTGTTCTTAGAGCAGAGTGAAGACAGTGTGTTCCTAACGCAGAGTGAAGACAGTGTGTTCCTAATGCAGAGTTGCGGTGTATGTGCATGGAGAAGAGTGAAGACAGTGTGTTCCTAACGCAGAGTGAAGACAGTGTGTTCCTAATGCAGAGTGAAGACAGTGTGTTCCTAGAGCAGAGTGAAGACAGTGTGTTCCTAGAGCAGAGTGAAGACAGTGTGTTCCTAGAGCAGAGTGTGGTCAGTGTGTTCCAACAGCAGAGTGAAGACAGTGTGTTCCTAGGGCATAGTGAAGACAGTGTGTTCCTTGAACAGAGTGAAGACAGTGTGCTCCTAGATCACAGTGAAGACAGTGTGTTCCTAGAGCAGAGTGAAGACAGTGTGTTCATTGAGCAGAGTGAAGACAGTGTGTTCCTAATGCAGAGTTGCGGTGTATGTGCATGGAGAAGAGTGAAGTCAGTGTGTTCCTAATACAGAGTGAAGACAAAGTGTTCCTAATGCAGAGTGAAGACAGTGTGTTCCAAACGCAGAGTTGCGTTGGATGTGCATGGAGCAGAGTGAAGACAGTGTGTTCCTAATGCAGAGTGAAGACAGTGTGTTCTAAATGCAGAGTGAAGACAGTGTGTTCCTAATGCAGAGTGAAGACACTGTGTTCCAAACGCAGAGTTTCGGTGTATATGCATGGAGCAGAGTGAAGACAGTGTGTTCCTAATGCAGAGTGAGGACTGTGTTCCTAGAGCAGAGTGATGACAGTGTGTTCCTAATGCTTAGTGAAAACAGTGTGTTCCTAGAGCAGAGTGAAGACAGTGCGTTCCTAACGCACAGTGAAGACAGTGTGTTCTTAATGCAGAGTGAAGACAGTGTGTTCCTAATGCAGAGTGAAGACAGTGTGTTCCTAGATCAGAGTGAAGACATTGTGGACTTAATGCAGAGTGAAGAGAGTGTGTTCCTAGAGCAGAGTGAAGACAGTTTGTTCCGAACGCAGAGTTGAGGTGTATGTGCATGGAGCAGAGTGAAGACAGTGTGTTCCTAATGCAGAGTGAAGACAGTGTGTTCCTAGAGCAGAGTGAAGACATTGTGGACTTAATGCAGAGTGAAGAGACTATGTTCCTAGAGCAGAGTGAAGACAGTTTGTTCCAAATGCAGAGTTGAGGTGTATGTGCATGGAGCAGAGCGAAGACAGTGTGTTCCTAATGCAGAGTGAAGACAGTGTGTTCCTAGGGCAGAGTGAAGATAGTGTGTTCCTAGAGCAGAGTGAAGACCGTGTGTTCTTAAAGGAGAATGAAGACTGTTTGTTCCTAATGCAGAGTGAGGATTGTGTGTTCCTAATGCAGACTGAAGACAGTGTGTTCTTAGAGCAGAGTGAAGACAGTGTGTTCTTAAGCACAGTGAAGACTGTGTTCCTAGAACAAAGTGATGACAGTGTGTTCCTAATGCAGAGTGAAGACAGTGTGTTCCAAGATCATAGTGAAGACATTGTGTTCTTAATGCAGAGTGAAGACTGTGTTCCTAGAGCAGAGTGATGACAGTGTGTTCCTAGAGCAGAGTGAAGACAGTGTGTTCCTAGAGCAGAGTGAAGACAGTGTGTTCCTAATGCAGAGTTGCGGTGTATGTGCATGGAGCCGAGTCGAGACAGTGTGTTCCTAGAGCAGAGTGAAGACAGTGTGTTTTTAACGCACAGTGAAGACAGTGTGTTCCTAGAACAGAGTGAAGACAGTGTGTTTCTAACGCAGAGTTGTGGTGTATGTGCATGGAGCTGAGTGGAGACAGTGTGTTCCTATAGCAGAGTGAAGACAGTGTGATCCTATTGAAGAGTGAACAGTATGTTCCTAGAGCAGAGTGAAGACTCTGTGTTTCTAATGCAGTGTGAAGACTGTGTTCCTAGAGCAGAGTGAAGACTGTGTTCCTAATGCAGAGTGAAGACTGTGTGTTCCCAGAGCAAAGTGAAGAGAGTGTGTTCCTAACGCAGAGTGAAGACAGTGTGTTCCTAACGCATAGTGAAGACAGTGTGTTCCTAAGGCAGAGTGAAGACAGTGTGTTCCTAGAGCAGAGTGAAGACAGTGTGTTCCTTGAGCAGAGTGAAGACAGTGTGCTCCTAGAGCAGAGTGAAGACAGTGTGTTCCTAGTGCAGAATGAATACAGTGTGTTCCTAGAGCAGAGTGAAAACAGTGTGTTCTTAATGCAGATTGAAGACAGTGTGTTCCAAACGCAGAGTTGCTGTGTGTGTGCATGGAGAAGAATGAAGACAGTGTGTTCCTAGAGCAGAGTGAAGACAGTGTGTTCCTAGAGCAGAGTGAAGACAGTGTGTTCCTAATGCAGATTGAAGACAGTGTGTTCCTAACGCCCAGTTGCGGTGTATGTGCATGGAGAAGAGTGAAGACATTGTGTTCCTAATGCAGAGTGAAGACAGTGTGTTCCTAGAGCAGAGTGAAGACAGTGTTTTCCTTGAGCAGACTTGCGGTGTATATGCATGGAGCAGAGTGATGACAGTGTGTTCCTACAGCAGAGTGAAGACAGTGTGTTCCTAAAGCAGAGTGAAAACAGTGTGTTCCTAATGCTAATTGTAGACAGTGTGTTCCTAGAGCAGAGTGAAGACAGTGTCTTCCTAGAGCAGAGAGAAGACAGTGTAGTCTTAAAGCAGAGTGAAGACAGTGTGGTCCTAATGCAGAGTGAAGTCAGTGTGTACCTAGAGCAGAGTGAAGACAGTATGTTCCTAACGCAGAGTTACGGTGTATGTGCATGGAGCAGAGTGAAGACAGTGTGTTCCTAATGCATAGTGAAGACAATGTGTTCCAAAGTCACAGGGAATACAGTGTGTTCCTAATGCAGAGTGAAGACTGTGTGTTCCTAGAGCAGAGTTGCGGTGTTTGTGCATGGAGCCGAGTGAAGACAGTGTGTTCCTAGAGCAGAGTGAAGACAGTGTTTTCATAGAGCAGAGTGAAGACAGTGTGTTCCTAACGCAGAGTTGCAGTGTATGTGCATGGAGCAGAATGAAGACATTGTGTTCCTAATGCAGAGTGAAGACAGTGTGTTCCAAACGCAGAGTTGTGGTGTATGTGCATATAGAAGAGAGAAAACATATTGTTCTTAGAGCTGAGTTGCGGTGTATATGCATGGAGCAGAGTGATGACAGTGTGTTCCTAGAGCAGAGTGAAGAGAGTGTGTTCCTAGAACAGAGGGAAGACACTGTGTTCCTAAAGCAGAGTGAAGAGAGTTTGTTCCTAATGCAGATTGAAGACAGTGTTTTCCTAGAACACAGAGAAGACAGTGTCTTCCTAGAGCATAGAGAAGACAGTGTGGTCCTAAAGCAGAGTGAAAACAGTGTGTTCCTAATGCAGAGTGAAGACAGTGTGTTCCTAGAGCAGAGTGAAGACAGTGTGTTCCTAATGCAGAGTGAAGACAGTGTGTTCCTATAGCAGAGTTGCGGTGTACGTGCATGGAGCAGAGGGAAGACAGTGTGTTCCTAATGCAGAGTGAAGACAGTGTGTTCCTAATGCAGAGTGAAGTCAGTGTGTTCCTAGAGCAGAGTGAAGACAGTGTGTTCCTTGAGCAAAGTGAAGTCAGTATGTTCCTATAGCAGAGTGATGACAGTGTGTTCCTAGAGCAGAGTGAAGACAGTGTGTTCCTAGAGCAGAAGGAAGACAGTATGTTCCTAAAGGAGAGTGAGGACAGTTTGTTCCTAATGCAGAGTGAAGATTGTGTGTTCCTAATGCAGAGTGAAGACAGTGTGTTCCTAGAGCAGAATGAAGACAGTGTGTTCCTAGAGAAGAGTGAAGACAGTGTGTTCCTAACGCAGAGTGAAGACTGTGTTCCTAGAGCAGAGTGATGACAGTGTGTTCCTAATGCAGAGTGTGGACAGTGTGTTCCAAGAGCAGAGTGAAGACATTGTGTTCCTAATGCAGAGTGAAGACAGTGTGTTATTAATGCAGAGTGAAGACAGTGTGGTCCTAAAGCAGAGTGAAATCAGTGTGTTCCTAATGCAGAGTGAAGACAGTGTGTTCCTAGAGCAGAGTGATGACAGTGTGTTCCTAACGCAGAGTGAAGACAGTGTGTTATTAATGCAGAGTGAAGACAGTGTGGTCCTAAAGCAGAGTGAAATCAGTGTGTTCCTAATGCATAGTGAAGACAGTGTGTTCCATGAGCAGTGTGAAGACAGTGTGTTCCTAGAGCAGAGTGAAGATAATGTGTTCCTAGAACAGAGTGAAGTCAGTGTGTTCCTACAGCAGAGTGAAGACAGTGTGGTCCTAATGCAGAGTGAAGACAGTGTGTTCCTAGAGCATAATGAAGACAGTGTGTTCCTAGAGCAGAGTGAAGACAGTGTGTTCCTAGAGCAGAGTGAAGACAGTGTGTTCCTTTAGAAGAATGAAGTCAGTATGTTCTTATCGCAGAGTGAAGACAGTGTGTTCCTAGAGCAGAGTGAAGACTGTGTGTTCCTTGTGCAGAGAAGACAGTGTGCTCCTATAGCAGAGTGAAGACAGTGTGTGCCTAGAGAAGAGTGAAGACAGTGTGTTCCTAATGCAGATTGAAGACAGTGTGTTCCTAATGCAGAGTGAAGACAGTGTGTTCCTAGAGCAGAGTGAAGACAGTGTGTTCCTAATGCAGAGTGACGAGAGTGTGTTCCTAGAGCAGAGTGAAGACAGTGTGTTCCTAGAGCAGAGTGAAGACAGTGTGTTCCTAACACAGAGTGAAGACTGTGTTCCTAGAGCAGAGTAATGACAGTGTGTTCCAAATGCAGAGTGAGGACAGTGTGTTCCAAGAGCAGAGTGAAGACATTGTGTCCCTAATGCAGAGTGAAGACTGTGTTCCTAGAGCAGAGTGAAGACTGTGTGTTCTTAGAACAGAGTGAAGACAGTGTGTTCCTAACGCAGAGTTGTGCTTTATGTGCATGGAGCTGAGTGGAGACCATGTGTTCCTAGAGCAGAGTGAAGACAGTGTGTTCCTATTGCAGAGTGAACAGTGTGTTCCTAGAGCAGAGTGAAGACAGTGTGTTCCTAATGCAGAGTGAAGACAGTGTGCTCGTAACGCAGAGTTGTGGTGTATGTGCATGGAGCTGAGTGAAGACAGTGTGTTCCTAGAGCAGAGTGAAGACAGTGTGTTCCTATTGCAGAGTGAACAGTGTGTTCCTAGAGCAGAGTGAAGACAGTGTGTTCCTAATTCAGAGTGAAGACTGTGTTCCTAGAGCAGAGTGATACAGTGTGTTCCTTGAGCAGAGTGAAGACAGTGTATTCAAAATGCACAGTGAAGACAGTATGTTCCTAACGCAGAGTGAAGACAGTGTGTTCCTAGAGCAGAATGAATACAGTGTGTTCCTTGAGCAGAGTGAAGACAGTGTGTTCCTAGAGCAGAGTGAAGACAGTGTCTTCCTAGAGCAGAGTGAAGACAGTATGTTCCTAACGCAGAGTTGCAGTGTATGTGCATGGAGAAGAGTGAAGACAGTGTGTTCCTAATGCAGAGTGAAGACAGTGTGTTCCTAAATACAGTGTGTTCCTTGAGCAGAGTGAAGACAGTGTGTTCCTAGAGCAGAGTGAATACAGTGTGTTCCTAGAGCAGAGGGAAGACAGTGTGTTCCTAACGCAGAGTTGCGGTGTATGTGCATGGAGAAGAGTGAAGACAGTGTGTTCCTAATGCAGAGTGAAGACAGTGTGTTCCTAGAACAGAGTGAAGACAGTGTGTTCCTAGAGCAGAGTGAAGACAGTGTGTTCGTAGAGCAGAGTGAAGACAGTGTGTTCCAAACGCAGAGTTGCGGTGTATGTGCGTGGAGAAGAGTGAAAACATTGTGTTCCTAGAGCTGAGTTGCGGTGTATATGCATGGAGCAGAGTGATGACCATGTGTTCGTAGAGCAGAGTGAAGAGAGTGTGTTCCTAGAGCAGAGGGAAGACAGTGTGTTCCTAAAGCAGAGTGAAGACAGTGTGTTCCTAATGCAGATTGAAGACAGTTTTTTTTTTAGAGCACAGTGAAGACAGTGTCTTTCTAGAGCAGAGAGAAGACAGTGTGGTCCTAAAGCAGAGTGAAGAGAGTGTGTTCCTAATGCAGAGTGAAGACAGTGTGTTCCTAGAGAAAAGTGAAGACAGTGTGTTCCTAATGCAGAGTGAAGACAGTGTGTTCCTAATGCACAGTGAAGACAGTGTGTTCTTAGAGCAGAGGTAAGACAGTGTGTTCCTAACACAGAGTTGCGGTGTACGTGCATGGAGCAGAGTGAAGATGTGTGTTCCTAATGCAGAGTGAAGACAGTGTGTTCCAAAGTCATAGGGAATACAGTGTGTTCCTAATGCAGAGTGAAGACTGTGTGTTCCTAGAGCAGAGTTGCGGTGTTTGTGCATGGAGCAGAGTGAAGACAGTGTGCTCCTAAAGCAGAGTGAAATCAGTGTGTTCCTAATGTAGAGTGAAGACAGTGTGTTCCTAGAGCAGAGTGAAATCAGTGTGTTCCTAATGTAGAGTGAAGACAGTGTGTTCCTAACGCAGAGTGAAGATAGTTTGTTCCTAGAGCAGAATGAAGACAGTGTGTTCCTTGAGCAGAGTGAAGACAGTGTGTTCCTAGAGCAGAGTGAAGACAGTGAGTTCCAAGAGCAGAGTGAAGACAGTGTGTTCCTAGAGCAGAGTGAAGACAGTGTGTTCCTAACGCAGAATTGCGGTGTATGTGCATGGAGCAAAGTGAAGACAGTGTGTTCCTAGAGCAGAGTGAAGACAGTGTGTTCCTAATGCAGAGTGAAGACAGTGTGTTCCTAATGCAGAGTTGCGGTGTATGTGCATGGAGCAGAGTGGAGACAGTATGTTTCTATAGCAGAGTGAAGATATTGAGTTCCCAGAGCAGAATGAAGACAGTGTGGTCCTAATGCAGAGTGAAGACTGTGTGTTCCTAGAGCAGAAGGAAGACAGTGTGTTCCTAATGCAGAGTGAAGATTGTGTGTTTCTAATGCAGAGTGAAGACAGTGTGTCATTAATGCAGAGTGAAGACAGTGTGTTCCTAAAAAGAGTGAAAACAGTGTGTTTCGAGAGCAGAGTGAAGACAGTGTGTTCCTAACGCAGAGTGAAGACTGTGTTCTTAGAGCAGAGTGATGACAGTGTGTTCCTAATGCAGAGTGAAGACGGTGTTTTCCAAGAGAAGAGTGAAGATGTCGTGTTCCTAATGCAGAGTGAAGACTGTGTTCCTAGAGCAGAGTGATGACAGTCTGTTCCTAACAAAGAGTGAAGACAGTGTGTTATTAATGCAGAGTGAAGACAGTGTGTTCCTAAAAAGAGTGAAGACAGTGTGTTCCTAGAGCAGAGTGAAGACAGGGTGTTCCTAGAGCAGAGTGGAGACAGTGTGTTCCTAACGCAGAGTTGTGGTGTATGTGCATGGAGCTGAGTGGAGACAGTGTGTTCCTAGAGCAGAGTGAAGACAGTTTGTTCCTATTGCAGAGTGAACAGTGTGTTCCCAGAGCACAGTGAAGACAGTGTGTTCCTATCACAGAGTGAAGACAGTGTGTTCCTAATGCAGAGTGAACAGTGTGTTCCTAGAGCAGAGTGAAGACAGTGTGTTCCTAAAGCAGAGTGAAGACAGTGTGTTCCTAATGCAGAGTAAAGACTGTGTTCCTAGAGCACAGTGATGACAGTGTGTTCCTAATGCTGAGTGAAGACAGTGTGTTCCTAGAGCAGAGTGAAGACAGTGTGTTCCTAACGCAGAGTGAAGACAGTGTGTTAGTAATGCAGAGTGAAAACAGTGTGTTCCTAATGCAGAGTGAAGACAGTGTGTTCCTAGAGCAGAGTGAAGACAGTGTGTTCCTAGAGCAGAAGGAAGACAGTGTGTTCCTAAAGGAGAGTGAAGACAGTTTGTTCCTAATGCAGAGTGAAGATTGTATGTTCCTAATGCACAGTGAAGACAGTGTGTTCCTAATGCAGAGTGAAGACAGTGTGTTCCTAGAGCAGAGTGAAGACATTGTGGTCTTAATGCAGAGGGAAGAGTGTGTGTTCCTAGAGCAGAGTGATGACAGTTTGTTCCAAACGCAGAGTTGCGGTGTATGTGCATGGAGCAGAGTGAAGACAGTGTGTTCCTAATGCAGAGTGAAGACAGTGTGTTCCTATAGCAGAGTGAAGACAGTGTGTTCCTAGAGCAGAAGGAAGACAGTGTGTTCCTAAAGGAGAGTGAAGACAGTTTGTTCCTAATGCAGAGTGAAGACAGTGTGTTCCTAGAGCAGAGTGAAAACAGTGTGTTCCTAATGCAGATTGAAGACAGTGTGTTCCTAAGGCACAGGGAATACAGTGTGTTCCTAATGCAGAGTGAAGACTGTGTGTTCCTAGAGCAGAGTTGCGGTGTATGTGCATGGAGCAGAATGAAGACAGTGTGTTCCTAGAGCAGAGTGAAGACAGTGTGTTTCTAGAGCAGAGTGAAAACAGTGTGTTCCTAATGCAGAGTGAATACAGTGTGTTCCTAATCCTGAGTGAAGACAGTGTGTTCCTAGAGCAGAGTGAAGACAGTGTGTTCCAAACGCAGAGTTGCGGTGTGCATGCATGGAGCAGACTGAACACAGTGTGTTCCTAATGCAGAGTGAAGACTGTGTGTTCGTAGAGCAGAGTGAAGACAGTGTGTTCCTAAGGCAGAGTGAAGACAGTGTGTTCCTAATGCAGAGTGAAGACAGTGTGTTCTAAACAAACAGTTGCGGCGTATGTGCATGTAGAAGAGTGAAGACATTGTGTTCCTAATGCAGAGTGAAGACAGGGTGTTCGTAGCGCAGAGTGAAGACAGTGTGTTCCTAGAGCAGAGGGAAAACAGTGTGTTTCTAAAGCAGAGTGAAGACAGTGTGTTCCTAATGAAGATTGAAGACAGTGTGTTCCTAGAGCAGAGTGAAGACAGTGTCTTCCTAGAGCAGAGAGAAGACAGTGTGGTCCTAAATCAGAGTGAAGACAGTGAGTTCCTAATGCAGAGTGAGGACAGTGTGTTCCTAGAGCACAGTGAAGACAGTGTGTTCCTAATGCAGAGTGAAGACAGTGTGTACCTAATGCAAAGTGAAGACAGTATGTTCCTAGAGCAGAGTGAAGACAGTGTGTTCCTAACGCAGAGTTGCAGTGTACGTGCATGGAGCAGACTGAAGACAGTGTGTTCCTAGAGCAGCGTGAAGACAGTATGTTCCAAATGCAGAGTGAAGACAGTGTGTTCCTAATCCAGAGTGAACACAGTGTGTTCCTAATGCAGAGTGAAGACACTGTGTTCCAAACTCAGAGTTTAGTGTATAAGCATCGAGCACAGTGAAGACAGTGTGTTCCTAATGCATAGTGAAGACTGTGTTCCTGGAGCAGAGTGATGACAGTGTGTTCCTAATGCTGAGTGAAGACAGTGTGTTCCTAGAGCAGAGTGAAGACAGTGTGTTCCTAACGCAGAGTGAAGACAGTGTGTTCTTAATGCAGAGTGAAGACAGTGTGTTCCTAACGCACAGTGAAGACAGTGTGATCCTAGAGCAGAGTGAAGACAGTGTGTTCCTAGAGCAGAAGGAAGACAGTGTGTTCCTTAAGGAGAGTGAAGACAGAGTGTTCCTAACGCAGAGTTGCGGTGTATGTGCATGGAGCTGAGTGAAGACAGTGTGTTCCTAGAGCAGAGTGAAGACAGTGTGTTCCTAGAGCAGAGTGAAGACAGTGTGTTCCTAACGCAGAATTGCGGTGTATGTGCATGGAGCAGAGTGGAGACAGTATGTTCCTAGAGCAGAGTGAAGACAGTGTGTTCCTGGAGCAGAGATAAGACAGTGTGTTCCTAATGCAGAGTGAAGGCAGAGTGTTCCTAACGCAGAGTTGCGGTGTATGTGCATGGAGCTGAGTGAAGACAGTGTGTTCCTAGAGCAGAGTTAAGACAGTGTGTTCCTAATGCAGAGTGAAGACAGTGTGTTCCTAATGCAGAGTTGCGGTGTATGTGCATGGAGCAGAGTGGAGACAGTATGTTCCTATAGCAGAGTGAAGATATTGAGTTCCCAGAGCAGAATGAAGACAGTGTGGTCCTAATGCAGAGTGAAGACAGTGTGTTCCTAGAGCAGAAGGAAGACAGTGTGTTCCTAATGCAGAGTGAAGATTATGTGTTCCTAATGCAGAGTGAAGACAGTGTGTTTCTAGAGCAGAGTGAAGACAGTGTGTTTCGAGAGCAGAGTGAAGACAGAGTGTTCCTAGAGCAGAGTGAAGACTGTGTTCCTAGAGCAGAGTGATGACAGTGTGTTCCTAATGCAGAGTGAAGACAGTGTTCTCCAAGAGAAGTGTGAAGATGTCGTGTTCCTAATGCAGAGTGAAGACTGTGTTCCTAGAGCAGAGTGATGACAGTCTGTTCCTAACGCAGAGTGAAGACAGTGTGTTATTAATGCAGAGTGAAGACAGTGTGTTCCTAAAAAGAGTGAAGACAGTGTGTTCCTAGAGCAGAGTGAAGACAGGGTGTTCCTAACGCAGAGTGAAGACAGTGTGTTCCTAATGCAGAGTGAACAGTGTGTTCCTAGAGCAGAGTGAAGACAGTGTGTTCCTAAAGCAGAGTGAAGACAGTGTGTTCCTAATGCAGAGTAAAGACTGTGTTCCTAGAGCAGAGTGATGACAGTGTGTTCCTAATGCTGAGTGAAGACAGTGTGTTCCTAGAGCAGAGTGAAGACAGTGTGTTCCTAACGCAGAGTGAAGACAGTGTGTTAGTAATGCAGAGTGAAAACAGTGTGTTCCTAATGCAGAGTGAAGACAGTGTGTTCCTAGAGCAGAGTGAAGACAGTGTGTTCCTAGAGCAGAAGGAACACAGTGTGTTCCTAAAGGAGCTTGAAGACAGTTTGTTCCTAATGCAGAGTGAAGATTGTATGTTCCTAATGCAGAGTGAAGACAGTGTGTTCCTAATGCAGAGTGAAGACAGTGTGTTCCTAGAGCAGAGTGAAAACATTGTGGTCTTAATGCAGAGGGAAGAGTGTGTGTTCCTAGAGCAGAGTGATGACAGTTTGTTCCAAACGCAGAGTTGCGGTGTATGTGCATGGAGCAGAGTGAAGACAGTGTGTTCCTAATGCAGAGTGAAGACAGTGTGTTCCTATAGGAGATTGAAGACAGTGTGTTCCTAGAGCAGAAGGAAGACAGTGTGTTCCAAAAGGAGAGTGAAGACACTTTGTTCCTAATGCAGAGTGAAGATTGTGTGTTTCTAATGCAGAGAAAAGACAGTGTGTTAATAATGCAGAGTGAAGACAGTGTGTTCCTAAAAAGAGTGAAGACAGTGTGTTTCGAGAGCAGAAGGAAGACAGTGTGTTCCTAAAGGAGAGTGAAGACAGTTTGTTCCTAATGCAGAGTGAAGATTGTGTGTTTCTAATGCAGAGTGAAGACAGTCTGTTCCTAGAGCAGAGTGAAAACAGTGTGTTCCTAATGCAATTGAAGACAGTGTGTTCCTAAGGCACAGGGAATACAGTGTGTTCCAAATGCAGAGTGAAGACTGTGTGTTCCTAGAGCAGAGTTGCGGTGTATGTGCATGGAGCAGAATGAAGACAGTGTGTTCCTAGAGCAGAGTGAAGACAGTGTGTTTCTAGAGCAGAGTGAAGACAGTGTGTTCCTAATGCAGAGTGAATACAGTGTGTTCCTAATCGTGAGTGAAGACAGTGTGTTCCTAGAGCAGAGTAAAGACAGTGTGTTCCAAACGCAGAGTTGCAGTGTGCATGCATGGAGCAGACTGAAGACAGTGTGTTCCTAATGCAGAGTGAAGACAGTGTGTTCGTAGAGCAGAGTGAAAACAGTGTGTTCCTAGAGCAGAGTGAAGACAGTGTGTTCCAAATGCAGAGTGAAGACAGTGTGTTCTAAACAAACAGTTGCGGTGTATGTGCATGTAGAAGAGTGAATACATTGTGTTCCTAATGCAGAGTGAAGACAGGGTGTTCGTAGAGCAGAGTGAAGACAGTGTGTTCCTAGAGCAGAGGGAAAACAGTGTGTTTCTAAAGCAGAGTGAAGACAGTGTGTTCCTAATGAAGATTGAAGACAGTGTGTTCCTAGAGCAGAGTGAAGACAGTGTCTTCCTAGAGCAGAGAGAAGACAGTGTGGTCCTAAATCAGAGTGAAGACAGTGAGTTCCTAATGCAGAGTGAAGACAGTGTGTTCCTAGAGCACAGTGAAGACAGTGTTTTCATAATGCAGAGTGAAGACAGTGTGTACCTAATGCAAAGTGAAGACAGTATGTTCCTAGAGCAGAGTGAAGACAGTGTGTTCCTAACGCAGAGTTGCAGTATACGTGCATGGAGCAGACTAAAGACAGTGTGTTCCTAGAGCAGCGTGAAGACAGTATGTTCCAAATGCAGAGTGAAGACAGTGTGTTCCTAGAGCAGAGTGAAGACAGTGTGTTCCTAGAGCAGAGTGAAGACAGTGTGTTCCTAACGCAGAGTTGCGGTGTATGTGCATGGAGCTGAGTGAAGACAGTGTGTTCGTAGAGCAAAGTGAAGACAGTGTCTTCCTAATGCAGAGTGAACAGTGTGTTCCTAGAGAACAGTGAAGACAGTGTGTTCCTAAAGCAGAGTGAAGATAGTGTGTTCCCAGAGCAGAGGGAAGACAGTGTGTTCCAAATGCAGAGTGAAGACAGTGTGTTCCTAACGCAGAGTGAAGAGAGTGTGTTCCTAGAGCAGAATGAAGACAGTGTGTTCCTAGAGCAGAATGAAGACAGTGTGTTCCTACAGAAGAGTGAAGACAGTGTGTTCCTACAGCCTAGTGAGGACAGTGTGTTCCTAGAGCAGTGTGAAGACAGTGTGTTCCTTGAGCAGAGTGAAGACAGTGTGCTCCTTGAGCAGAGTGAAGACAGTGTGTTCCTAGAGCAGAGTGAAGACAGTGTGTTCCTAGAGCAGAATGAAGACAGTGTGTTCCTAATGCAGAGTGAAAACAGTGTGTTCCTAATGCAGATTGAAGACAGTATGTTCCTAAGGCACAGGGAATACAGTGTGTTCCTAATGCAGAGTGAAGACTGTGTGTTCCTAGAGCAGAGTTGCGGTGTATGTGCATGGAGCAGAATGAAGACAGTGTGTTCCTAGAGAAGAGTGAAGACATTGTGGGCTTAATGAAGAGTGAATAGAGTGTGTTCCTAGAGCAGAGTGAAGACAGTTTGTTCCAAACGCAGAGTTGAAGTGTATGTGCATGGAGCAGAATGAAGACATTGTGTTCCTAATGCAGAGTGAAGACAGTGTGTTCCAAACGCAGAGTTGCGGTGTATGTGCATAGAGAAGAGAGAAAACATATTGTTCTTAGAGCTGAGTTGCGGTGTATATGCATGGAGCAGAGTGATGACAGTGTGTTCCTAGAGCAGAGTGAAGAGAGTGTGTTCCTAGAACAGAGGGAAGACACTGTGTTCCTAAAGCAGAGTGAAGAGAGTTTGTTCCTAATGCAGATTGAAGACAGTGTTTTCCTAGAGCACAGTGAAGACAGTGTCTTCCTAGAGCAGAGAGAAGACAGTGTGGTCCTAAAGCAGAGTGAAAACAGTGTGTTCCTAATGCAGAGTGAAGACAGTGTGTTCCTAGAGCAGAGTGAAGACAGTGTGTTCCTAATGCAGAGTGAAGACAGTGTGTTCCTAATGCAGAGTGAAGACAGTGTGTTCCTATAGCAGAGTTGCGGTGTACGTGCATGGAGCAGAGGGAAGACAGTGTGTTCCTAATGCAGAGTGAAGACAGTGTGTTCCTAATGCAGAGTGAAGTCAGTGTGTTCCTAGAGCAGAGTGAAGACAGTGTGTTCCTTGAGCAAAGTGAAGTCAGTATGTTCCTATAGCAGAGTGATGACAGTGTGTTACTAGAGCAGAGTGAAGACAGTGTGTTCCTAGAGCAGAAGGAAGACAGTATGTTCCTAAAGGAGAGTGAAGACAGTTTGTTCCTAATGCAGAGTGAAGATTGTGTGTTCCTAATGCAGAGTGAAGACAGTGTGTTCCTAGAGCAGAATGAAGACAGTGTGTTCCTAGAGAAGAGAGAAGACTGTGTGTTCCTAACGCAGAGTGAAGACTGTGTTCCTAGAGCAGAGTGATGACAGTGTGTTCCTAATGCAGAGTGTGGACAGTGTGTTCCAAGAGCAGAGTGAAAACATTGTGTTCCTAATGCAGAGTGAAGACAGTGTGTTATTAATGCAGAGTGAAGACAGTGTGGTCCTAAAGCAGAGTGAAATCAGTGTGTTCCTAATGAAGAGTGAAGACAGTGTGTTCCTAGAGCAGAGTGAAGACAGTCTGTTCCTAGAGTAGAGTGAAGACAGTATGTTCCTAAAGGAGAGTGAAGACAGTTTCTTCCTAATGCAGAGTGAAGATTGTGTGTTCCTTATGCAGAGTGACGAGAGGGTGTTCCTAGAGCAGAGTGAAGACAGTGTGTTCCTAGAGCAGAGTGAAGACAGTGTGTTCCAACACAGAGTGAAGACTCAGTTCCTAGAGCAGAGTGATGACAGTGTGTTCCTAGAGCAGAGTGAAGACAGTGTGTTCCTAGAGCAGAGTGAAGACAGTGTGTTCCTAGAACAGAGTGAAGACAGTGTGTTTCTAACGCAGAGTTGTTGTGTATGTGCATGGAGCTGAGTGGAGACAGTGTGTTCCTATAGCAGAGTGAAGACAGTGTGATCCTATTGAAGAGTGAACAGTATGTTCCTAGAGCAGAGTGAAGACTCTGTGTTTCTAATGCAGTGTGAAGACTGTGTTCCTAGAGCAGAGTGAAGACTGTGTTCCTAATGCAGAGTGAAGACTGTGTGTTCCCAGAGCAAAGTGAAGACAGTGTGTTCCTAACGCAGAGTGAAGACAGTGTGTTCCTAACGCATAGTGAAGACAGTGTGTTCCTAAGGCAGAGTGAAGACAGTGTGTTCCTAGAGCAGAGTGAAGACAGTGTGTTCCTAATGCTAATTGTAGACAGTGTGTTCCTAGAGCAGAGTGAAGACAGTGTCTTCCTAGAGCAGAGAGAAGACAGTGTGGTCTTAAAGCAGAGTGAAGACAGTGTGGTCCTAATGCAGAGTGAGGACAGTGTGAACCTAGAGCAGAGTGAAGACAGTATGTTCCTATAGCAGAGTGAAGACAGTGTGTTCCTAGAGCAAAGTGAAGACAGTGTGTTCCTTGAGCAGAGTGAAGACAGTGTGCTCCTAGAACAGAGGGAAGACAGTGTGTTCCTAGAGCAGAGTGAAGTCAGTATGTTCCTTTAACAGAGTGAAGACAGTGTGTTCCTAGAGCAGAGTGAAGACAGTGTGTTCCTTGAGCAGAGTGAAGACAGTGTGCTCCTAGAGCAGAGTGAAGACAGTGTGTTCCTAGTGCAGAATGAATACAGTGTGTTCCTAGAGCAGAGTGAAAACAGTGTGTTCTTAATGCAGATTGAAGACAGTGTGTTCCAAACGCAGAGTTGCTGTGTGTGTGCATGGAGAAGAATGAAGACAGTGTGGTCCTAGAGCAGAGTGAAGACAGTGTGTTCCTAGAGCAGAGTGAAGACAGTGTGTTCCTAATGCAGATTGAAGACAGTGTGTTCCTAACGCCCAGTTGCGGTGTATGTGCATGGAGAAGAGTGAAGACATTGTGTTCCTAATGCAGAGTGAAGACAGTGTGTTCCTAGAGCAGAGTGAAGACAGTGTTTTCCTTGAGCAGACTTGCGGTGTATATGCATGGAGCAGAGTGATGACAGTGTGTTCCTAGAGCAGAGTGAAGACAGTGTGTTCCTAAAGCAGAGTGAAAACAGTGTGTTCCTAATGCTAATTGTAGACAGTGTGTTCCTAGAGCAGAGTGAAGACAGTGTCTTCCTAGAGCAGAGAGAAGACAGTGTGGTCTTAAAGCAGAGTGAAGACAGTGTGGTCCTAATGCAGAGTGAAGACAGTGTGTACCTAGAGCAGAGTGAAGACAGTATGTTCCTAACGCAGAGTTACGGTGTATGTGCATGGAGCAGAGTGAAGACAGTGTGTTCCTAATGCATAGTGAAGACAATGTGTTCCAAAATCACAGGGAATACAGTGTGTTCCTAATGCAGAGTGAAGACTGTGTGTTCCTAGAGCAGAGTTGCGGTGTTTGTGCATGGAGCCGAGTGAAGACAGTGTGTTCCTAGAGCAGAGTGAAGACAGTGTTTTCATAGAGCAGAGTGAAGACAGTGTGTTCCTAACGCAGAGTTGCAGTGTATGTGCATGGAGCAGAATGAAGACATTGTGTTCCTAATGCAGAGTGAAGACAGTGTGTTCCAAACGCAGAGTTGCGGTGTATGTGCATAGAGAAGAGAGAAAACATATTGTTCTTAGAGCTGAGTTGCGGTGTATATGCATGGAGCAGAGTGATGACAGTGTGTTCCTAGAGCAGAGTGAAGAGAGTGTGTTCCTAGAACAGAGGGAAGACACTGTGTTCCTAAAGCAGAGTGAAGAGAGTTTGTTCCTAATGCAGATTGAAGACAGTGTTTTCCTAGAACACAGTGAAGACAGTGTCTTCCTTGAGCAGAGAGAAGACAGTGTGGTCCTAAAGCAGAGTGAAAACAGTGTGTTCCTAATGCAGAGTGAAGACAGTGTGTTCCTAGAGCAGAGTGAAGACAGTGTGTTCCTAATGCAGAGTGAAGACAGTGTGTTCGTATAGCAGAGTTGCGGTGTACGTGCATGGAGCAGAGGGAAGACAGTGTGTTCCTAATGCAGAGTGAAGACAGAGTGTTCCTAATGCAGAGTGAAGCTAGTGTGTTCCTAGAGCAGAGTGAAGACAGTGTGTTCCTTGAGCAAAGTGAAGTCAGTATGTTCCTATAGCAGAGTGAAGACAGTGTGTTCCTAGAGCAGAAGGAAGACAGTATGTTCCTAAAGGAGAGTGAGGACAGTTTGTTCCTAATGCAGAGTGAAGATTGTGTGTTCCTAACGCAGAGTGAAGACTGTGTTCCTAGAGCAGAGTGATGACAGTGTGTTCCTAATGCAGAGTGTGGACAGTGTGTTCCAAGAGCAGAGTGAAGACATTGTCTTCCTAATGCAGAGTGAAGACAGTGTGTTATTAATGCAGAGTGAAGACAGTGTGGTCCTAAAGCAGAGTGAAATCAGTGTGTTCCTAATGCAGAGTGAAGACAGTGTGTTCCTAGAGCAGAGTGATGACAGTGTGTTCCTAACGCAGAGTGAAGACAGTGTGTTATTAATGCAGAGTGAAGACAGTGTGGTCCTAAAGCAGAGTGAAATCAGTGTGTTCCTAATGCAGAGTGAAGACAGTGTGTTCCATGAGCAGTGTGAAGACAGTGTGTTCCTAGAGCAGAGTGAAGACAATGTGTTCCTAGAGCAGAGTGAAGTCAGTGTGTTCCTACAGCAGAGTGAAGACAGTGTGGTCCTCATGCAGAGTGAAGACAGTGTGTTCCTAGAGCATAATGAAGACAGTGTGTTCCTAGAGCAGAGTGAAGACAGTGTGTTCCTAGAGCAGAGTGAAGACAGTGTGTTCCGTTAGAAGAGTGAAGTCAGTATGTTCTTATCGCAGAGTGAAGACAGTGTGTTACTAGAGCAGAGTGAAGACTGTGTGTTCCTTGTGCAGAGAGAAGACAGTGTGCTCCTATAGCAGAGTGAAGACAGTGTGTGCCTAGAGAAGAGTGAAGACAGTGTGTTCCTAATGCAGATTGAAGACAGTGTGTTCCTAATGCAGAGTGAAGACAGTGTGTTCCTAGAGCAGAGTGAAGACAGTGTGTTCCTAATGCAGAGTGACGAGAGTGTGTTCCTAGAGCAGAGTGAAGACAGTGTGTTCCTAGAGCAGAGTGAAGACAGTGTGTTCCTAACACAGAGTGAAGACTGTGTTCCTAGAGCAGAGTAATGACAGTGTGTCCCAAATGCAGAGTGAGGACAGTGTGTTCCAAGAGCAGAATGAAGACATTGTGTCCCTAATGCAGAGTGAAGACTGTGTTCCTAGAGCAGAGTGAAGACTGTGTGTTCTTAGAACAGAGTGAAGACAGTGTGTTCCTAACGCAGAGTTGTGCTTTATGTGCATGGAGCTGAGTGGAGACCATGTGTTCCTAGAGCAGAGTGAAGACAGTGTGTTCCTATTGCAGAGTGAACAGTGTGTTCCTAGAGCAGAGTGAAGACAGTGTGTTCCTAATGCAGAGTGAAGACAGTGTGCTCGTAACGCAGAGTTGTGGTGTATGTGCATGGAGCTGAGTGAAGACAGTGTGTTCCTAGAGCAGAGTGAAGACAGTGTGTTCCTATTGCAGAGTGAACAGTGTGTTCCTAGAGCAGAGTGAAGACAGTGTGTTCCTAATTCAGAGTGAAGACTGTGTTCCTAGAGCAGAGTGATACAGTGTGTTCCTTGAGCAGAGTGAAGACAGTGTATTGAAAATGCACAGTGAAGACAGTATGTTCCTAACGCAGAGTGAAGACAGTGTGTTCCTAGAGCAGAATGAATACAGTGTGTTCCTTGAGCAGAGTGAAGACAGTGTGTTCCTACAGCAGAGTGAAGACAGTGTGTTCCTAGAGCAGAGTGAAGACAGTATGTTCCTAACGCAGAGTTGCGGTGTATGTGCATGGAGAAGAGTGAAGACAGTGTGTTCCTAATGCAGAGTGAAGACAGTGTGTTCCTAAATACAGTGTGTTCCTTGAGCAGAGTGAAGACAGTGTGTTCCTAGAGCAGAGTGAATACAGTGTGTTCCTAGAGCAGAGTGAAGACAGTGTGTTCCTAACGCAGAGTTGCGGTGTATGTGCATGGAGAAGAGTGAAGACAGTGTGTTCCTAATGCAGAGTGAAGACAGTGTGTTCCTAGAACAGAGTGAAGACAGTGTGTTCCTAGAGCAGAGTGAAGACAGTGTGTTCGTAGAGCAGAGTGAAGACAGTGTGTTCCAAACGCAGAGTTGCGGTGTATGTGCGTGGAGAAGAGTGAAAACATTGTTTTCCTAGAGCTGAGTTGCGGTGTATATGCATGGAGCAGAGTGATGACCGTGTGTTCGTAGAGCAGAGTGAAGAGAGTGTGTTCCTAGAGCAGAGGGAAGACAGTGTGTTCCTAAAGCAGAGTGAAGACAGTGTGTTCCTAATGCAGATTGAAGACAGTTTTTTTTTTAGAGCACAGTGAAGACAGTGTCTTTCTAGAGCAGAGAGAAGACAGTGTGGTCCTAAAGCAGAGTGAGGAGAGTGTGTTCCTAATGCAGAGTGAAGACAGTGTGTTCCTAGAGAAAAGTGAAGACAGTGTGTTCCTAATGCAGAGTGAAGACAGTGTGTTCCTAATGCACAGTGAAGACAGTGTGTTCTTAGAGCAGAGGTAAGACAGTGTGTTCCTAACACAGAGTTGCGGTGTACGTGCATGGAGCAGAGTGAAGATGTGTGTTCCTAATGCAGAGTGAAGACAGTGTGTTCCAAAGTCATAGGGAATACAGTGTGTTCCTAATGCAGAGTGAAGACTGTGTGTTCCTAGAGCAGAGTTGCGGTGTTTGTGCATGGAGCAGAGTGAAGACAGTGTGCTCCTAAAGCAGAGTGAAATCAGTGTGTTCCTAATGTAGAGTGAAGACAGTGTGTTCCTAGAGCAGAGTGAAATCAGTGTGTTCCTAATGTAGAGTGAAGACAGTGTGTTCCTAACGCAGAGTGAAGATAGTGTGTTCCTAGAGCAGAATGAAGACAGTGTGTTCCTTGAGCAGAATGAAGACAGTGTGTTCCTAGAGCAGAGTGAAGACAGTGAGTTCCAAGAGCAGAGTGAAGACAGTGTGTTCCTAGAGCAGAGTGAAGACAGTGTGTTCCTAACGCAGAGTTGCGGTGTATGTGCATGGAGAAGAGTGAAGACAGTGTGTTCCTAATGCAGAGTGAAGACAGTGTGTTCCTAGAACAGAGTGAAAACAGTGTGTTCCTAGAGCAGAGTGAAGACAGTGTGTTCCTAGAGCAGAGTGAAGACAGTGTGTTCAAACGCAGAGTTGCGGTGTATGTGCATGGAGAAGAGTGAAAAGATTGTGTTCCTAGAGCTGAGTTGCGATGTATATGCATGGAACAGAGTGATGACCGTGTGTTCGTAGAGCAGAGTGAAGAGAGTGTGTTCCTAGAGCAGAGGGAAGACAGTGTGTTCCTAAAGCAGAGTGAAGACAGTGTGTTCCTAATGCAGATTGAAGACAGTGTTTTCCTAGAGCACAGTGAAGACAGTGTCTTTCTAGAGCAGAGAGAAGACAGTGTGTTCCTAATGCAGAGTGAAGACAGTGTGTTCCTAATGCACAGTTAAGACAGTGTGTTTTTAGAGAAGAGGGAAGACATTGTGTTCCTATCGGAGAGTTGCGGTGTACGTGCATGGAGCAGAGTGAAGACAGTGTGTTCCTAGAGCTGAGTGAAGACAGTATGTTCCTAACGCAGAGTGAAGACAGTATGTTCCTAACGCAGAGTGAAGACAGTGTGTTCCTAGAGCAGAATGAAGACAGTGTGTTCCTAGAACAGAGTGAAGACAGTGTGTTCCTAGAGCAGAGTGAACAGTGTGTTCCTAATGTAGAGTGAAGACAGTGTGTTCCTAACGCAGAGTGAAGACAGTGTGTTCCTAACGCAGAATTGCAGTGTATGTGCATGTAGCAGAGTGAAGACGGTGTGTTCCTAACACAGTTGAAGACAGTGTGTTCCTAGAGCAGAGTGAAGACTCTGTGTTTCTAATGCAGAGTGAAGACTGTGTTCCTAGAGCAGAGTGAAGACAGTGTGTTCCTAATGCAGAGTGAAGACTGTGTGTTCCCATGCAGAGTGAAGACTGTGTGTTCCCATGCAGAGTGAAGACAGTGTGTTCCTAACGCAGAGTGAAGACAATGTGTTCCTAACGCAGAGTGAAGACACTGTGTTCCTAGAGCAGGGTGAAGACAGTGTGTTCCTAGACCAGATTGAAGACAGTATGTTCCTATAGCAGAGTGAAGACAGTGTGTTCCTAGAGCAGAGTGAAGACAGTGTGTTCCTTGAGCATAGTGAAGACAGTGTGCTCCTAGAACAGAGTGAAGACAGTGTGCTCCTAGAGCAGAGTGAAGACAGTGTGTTCCTAAAACAGAGTGAAGTCAGTATGTTCCTATAGCAGAGTGAAGACAGTGTGTTCTTAGAGCAGAGTGAAGACATTATGTCCCTAATGCAGAGTGAAGACTGTGTTCCTAGAGCAGAGTGAAGACTGTGTGTTCTTAGAACAGAGTGAAGACAGTGTGTTCCTAACGCAGAGTTGTGCTTTATGTGCATGGAGCTGAGTGGAGACCATGTGTTCCTAGAGCAGAGTGAAGACAGTGTGTTCCTATTGCAGAGTGAACAGTGTGTTCCTAGAGCAGAGTGAAGACAGTGTGTTCCTAATGCAGAGTGAAGACAGTGTGCTCGTAACGCAGAGTTGTGGTGTATGTGCATGGAGCTGAGTGAAGACAGTGTGTTCCTAGAGCAGAGTGAAGACAGTGTGTTCCTATTGCAGAGTGAACAGTGTGTTCCTAGAGCAGAGTGAAGACAGTGTGTTCCTAATTCAGAGTGAAGACTGTGTTCCTAGAGCAGAGTGATACAGTGTGTTCCTTGAGCAGAGTGAAGACAGTGTATTCAAAATGCACAGTGAAGACAGTATGTTCCTAACGCAGAGTGAAGACAGTGTGTTCCTAGAGCAGAATGAATACAGTGTGTTCCTTGAGCAGAGTGAAGACAGTGTGTTCCTAGAGCAGAGTGAAGACAGTGTGTTCCTAGAGCAGAGTGAAGACAGTGTGTACCTAGAGCAGAGTGAAGACAGTATGTTCCTAACGCAGAGTTACGGTGTATGTGCATGGAGCAGAGTGAAGACAGTGTGTTCCTTGAGCAGACTTGCGGTGTATATGCATGGAGCAGAGTGATGACAGTGTGTTCCTAGAGCAGAGTGAAGACAGTGTGTTCCTAAAGCAGAGTGAAAACAGTGTGTTCCTAATGCTAATTGTAGACAGTGTGTTCCTAGAGCAGAGTGAAGACAGTGTCTTCCTAGAGCAGAGAGAAGACAGTGTGGTCTTAAAGCAGAGTGAAGACAGTGTGTACCTAGAGCAGAGTGAAGACAGTATGTTCCTAACGCAGAGTTACGGTGTATGTGCATGGAGCAGAGTGAAGACAGTGTGTTCCTAATGCATAGTGAAGACAATGTGTTCCAAAGTCACAGGGAATACAGTGTGTTCCTAATGCAGAGTGAAGACTGTGTGTTCCTAGAGCAGAGTTGCGGTGTTTGTGCATGGAGCCGAGTGAAGACAGTGTGTTCCTAGAGCAGAATGAAGACAGTGTTTTCATAGAGCAGAGTGAAGACAGTGTGTTCCAAACGCAGAGTTGCGGTGTATGTGCATAGAGAAGAGAGAAAACATATTGTTCTTAGAGCTGAGTTGCGGTGTATATGCATGGAGCAGAGTGATGACAGTGTGTTCCTAGAGCAGAGTGAAGAGAGTGTGTTCCTAGAACAGAGGGAAGACACTGTGTTCCTAAAGCAGAGTGAAGAGAGTTTGTTCCTAATGCAGATTGAAGACAGTGTTTTCCTAGAACACAGTGAAGACAGTGTCTTCCTAGAGCAGAGAGAAGACAGTGTGGTCCTAAAGCAGAGTGAAAACAGTGTGTTCCTAATGCAGAGTGAAGACAGTGTGTTCCTAGAGCAGAGTGAAGACAGTGTGTTCCTAATGCAGAGTGAAGACAGTGTGTTCGTATAGCAGAGTTGCGGTGTACGTGCATGGAGCAGAGGGAAGACAGTGTGTTCCTAATGCAGAGTGAAGACAGTGTGTTCCTAATGCAGAGTGAAGTCAGTGTGTTCCTAGAGCAGAGTGAAGACAGTGTGTTCCTTGAGCAAAGTGAAGTCAGTATGTTCCTATAGCAGAGTGAAGACAGTGTGTTCCTAGAGCAGAAGGAAGACAGTATGTTCCTAAAGGAGAGTGAGGACAGTTTGTTCCTAATGCAGAGTGAAGATTGTGTGTTCCTAATGCAGAGTGAAGACAGTGTGTTCCTAGAGCAGAATGAAGACAGTGTGTTCCTAGAGAAGAGTGAAGACAGTGTGTTCCTAACGCAGAGTGAAGACTGTGTTCCTAGAGCAGAGTGATGACAGTGTGTTCCTAATGCAGAGTGTGGACAGTGTGTTCCAAGAGCAGAGTGAAGACATTGTGTTCCTAATGCAGAGTGAAGACAGTGTGTTATTAATGCAGAGTGAAGACAGTGTGGTCCTAAAGCAGAGTGAAATCAGTGTGTTCCTAATGCAGAGTGAAGACAGTGTGTTCCTAGAGCAGAGTGATGACAGTGTGTTCCTAACGCAGAGTGAAGACAGTGTGTTATTAATGCAGAGTGAAGACAGTGTGGTCCTAAAGCAGAGTGAAATCAGTGTGTTCCTAATGCAGAGTGAAGACAGTGTGTTCCATGAGCAGTGTGAAGACAGTGTGTTCCTAGAGCAGAGTGAAGACAATGTGTTCCTAGAGCAGAGTGAAGTCAGTGTGTTCCTACAGCAGAGTGAAGACAGTGTGGTCCTAATGCAGAGTGAAGACAGTGTGTTCCTAGAGCATAATGAAGACAGTGTGTTCCTAGAGCAGAGTGAAGACAGTGTGTTCCTAGAGCAGAGTGAAGACAGTGTGTTCCTTTAGAAGAGTGAAGTCAGTATGTTCTTATCGCAGAGTGAAGACAGTGTGTTCCTAGAGCAGAGTGAAGACTGTGTGTTCCTTGTGCAGAGAGAAGACAGTGTGCTCCTATAGCAGAGTGAAGACAGTGTGTGCCTAGAGAAGAGTGAAGACAGTGTGTTCCTAATGCAGATTGAAGACAGTGTGTTCCTAATGCAGAGTGAAGACAGTGTGTTCCTAGAGCAGAGTGAAGACAGTGTGTTCCTAATGCAGAGTGACGAGAGTGTGTTCCTAGAGCAGAGTGAAGACAGTGTGTTCCTAGAGCAGAGTGAAGACAGTGTGTTCCTAAAACAGAGTGAAGACTGTGTTCCTAGAGCAGAGTAATGACAGTGTGTTCCAAATGCAGAGTGAGGACAGTGTGTTCCAAGAGCAGAGTGAAGACATTGTGTCCCTAATGCAGAGTGAAGACTGTGTTCCTAGAGCAGAGTGAAGACTGTGTGTTCTTAGAACAGAGTGAAGACAGTGTGTTCCTAACGCAGAGTTGTGCTTTATGTGCATGGAGCTGAGTGGAGACCATGTGTTCCTAGAGCAGAGTGAAGACAGTGTGTTCCTATTGCAGAGTGAACAGTGTGTTCCTAGAGCAGAGTGAAGACAGTGTGTTCCTAATGCAGAGTGAAGACAGTGTGCTCGTAACGCAGAGTTGTGGTGTATGTGCATGGAGCTGAGTGAAGACAGTGTGTTCCTAGAGCAGAGTGAAGACAGTGTGTTCCTATTGCAGAGTGAACAGTGTGTTCCTAGAGCAGAGTGAAGACAGTGTGTTCCTAATTCAGAGTGAAGACTGTGTTCCTAGAGCAGAGTGATACAGTGTGTTCCTTGAGCAGAGTGAAGACAGTGTATTCAAAATGCACAGTGAAGACAGTATGTTCCTAACGCAGAGTGAAGACAGTGTGTTCCTAGAGCAGAATGAATACAGTGTGTTCCTTGAGCAGAGTGAAGACAGTGTGTTCCTAGAGCAGAGTGAAGACAGTGTGTTCCTAGAGCAGAGTGAAGACAGTATGTTCCTAACGCAGAGTTGCGGTGTATGTGCATGGAGAAGAGTGAAGACAGTGTGTTCCTAATGCAGAGTGAAGACAGTGTGTTCCTAAATACAGTGTGTTCCTTGAGCAGAGTGAAGACAGTGTGTTCCTAGAGCAGAGTGAATACAGTGTGTTCCTAGAGCAGAGTGAAGACAGTGTGTTCCTAACGCAGAGTTGCGGTGTATGTGCATGGAGAAGAGTGAAGACAGTGTGTTCCTAATGCAGAGTGAAGACAGTGTGTTCCTAGAACAGAGTGAAGACAGTGTGTTCCTAGAGCAGTGTGAAGACAGTGTGTTCGTAGAGCAGAGTGAAGACAGTGTGTTCCAAACGCATAGTTGCGGTGTATGTGCGTGGAGAAGAGTGAAAACATTGTTTTCCTAGAGCTGAGTTGCGGTGTATATGCATGGAGCAGAGTGATGACCGTGTGTTCGTAGAGCAGAGTGAAGAGAGTGTGTTCCTAGAGCAGAGGGAAGACAGTGTGTTCCTAAAGCAGAGTGAAGACAGTGTGTTCCTAATGCAGATTGAAGACAGTTTTTTTTTTAGAGCACAGTGAAGACAGTGTCTTTCTAGAGCAGAGAGAAGACAGTGTGGTCCTAAAGCAGAGTGAAGAGAGTGTGTTCCTAATGCAGAGTGAAGACAGTGTGTTCCTAGAGAAAAGTGAAGACAGTGTGTTCCTAATGCAGAGTGAAGACAGTGTGTTCTTAGAGCAGAGGTAAGACAGTGTGTTCCTAACACAGAGTTGCGGTATACGTGCATGGAGCAGAGTGAAGATGTGTGTTCCTAATGCAGAGTGAAGACAGTGTGTTCCAAAGTCATAGGGAATACAGTGTGTTCCTAATGCAGAGTGAAGACTGTGTGTTCCTAGAGCAGAGTTGCGGTGTTTGTGCATGGAGCAGAGTGAAGACAGTGTGCTCCTAAAGCAGAGTGAAATCAGTGTGTTCCTAATGTAGAGTGAAGACAGTGTGTTCCTAGAGCAGAGTGAAATCAGTGTGTTCCTAATGTAGAGTGAAGACAGTGTGTTCCTAACGCAGAGTGAAGATAGTGTGTTCCTAGAGCAGAATGAAGACAGTGTGTTCCTTGAGCAGAGTGAAGACAGTGTGTTCCTAGAGCAGAGTGAAGACAGTGAGTTCCAAGAGCAGAGTGAAGACAGTGTGTTCCTAGAGCAGAGTGAAGACAGTGTGTTCCTAACGCAGAGTTGCGGTGTATGTGCATGGAGAAGAGTGAAGACAGTGTGTTCCTAATGCAGAGTGAAGACAGTGTGTTCCTAGAACAGAGTGAAGACAGTGTGTTCCTAGAGCAGAGTGAAGACAGTGTGTTCCTAGAGCAGAGTGAAGACAGTGTGTTCAAACGCAGAGTTGCGGTGTATGTGCATGGAGAAGAGTGAAAAGATTGTGTTCCTAGAGCTGAGTTGCGATGTATATGCATGGAACAGAGTGATGACCGTGTGTTCGTAGAGCAGAGTGAAGAGAGTGTGTTCCTAGAGCAGAGGGAAGACAGTGTGTTCCTAAAGCAGAGTGAAGACAGTGTGTTCCTAATGCAGATTGAAGACAGTGTTTTCCTAGAGCACAGTGAAGACAGTGTCTTTCTAGAGCAGAGAGAAGACAGTGTGTTCCTAATGCAGAGTGAAGACAGTGTGTTCCTAATGCACAGTTAAGACAGTGTGTTTTTAGAGAAGAGGGAAGACATTGTGTTCCTATCGGAGAGTTGCGGTGTACGTGCATGGAGCAGAGTGAAGACAGTGTGTTCCTAACGAAGAGTGAAGACAGTGTGTTCCTAGAGCAGAATGAAGACAGTGTGTTCCTAGAACAGAGTGAAGACAGTGTGTTCCTAGAGCAGAGTGAAGACAGTGTGTTCCTAACGCAGAATTGCAGTGTATGTGCATGTAGCAGAGTGAAGACGGTGTGTTCCTAACACAGTTGAAGACAGTGTGTTCCTAGAGCAGAGTGAAGACTCTGTGTTTCTAATGCAGAGTGAAGACTGTGTTCCTAGAGCAGAGTGAAGACAGTGTGTTCCTAATGCAGAGTGAAGACTGTGTGTTCCCATGCAGAGTGAAGACTGTGTGTTCCCATGCAGAGTGAAGACAGTGTGTTCCTAACGCAGAGTGAAGACAATGTGTTCCTTACGCAGAGTGAAGACACTGTGTTCCTAGAGCAGGGTGAAGACAGTGTGTTCCTAGACCAGATTGAAGACAGTATGTTCCTATAGCAGAGTGAAGACAGTGTGTTCCTAGAGCAGAGTGAAGACAGTGTGTTCCTTGAGCATAGTGAAGACAGTGTGCTCCTAGAACAGAGTGAAGACAGTGTGCTCCTAGAGCAGAGTGAAGACAGTGTGTTCCTAGAACAGAGTGAAGTCAGTATGTTCCTATAGCAGAGTGAAGACAGTGTGTTCTTAGAGCAGAGTGAAGACATTGTGTCCCTAATGCAGAGTAAAGACTGTGTTCCTAGAGCAGAGTGAAGACTGTGTGTTCTTAGAACAGAGTGAAGACAGTGTGTTCCTAACGCAGAGTTGTGCTTTATGTGCATGGAGCTGAGTGGAGACCATGTGTTCCTAGAGCAGAGTGAAGACAGTGTGTTCCTATTGCAGAGTGAACAGTGTGTTCCTAGAGCAGAGTGAAGACAGTGTGTTCCTAATGCAGAGTGAAGACAGTGTGCTCGTAACGCAGAGTTGTGGTGTATGTGCATGGAGCTGAGTGAAGACAGTGTGTTCCTAGAGCAGAGTGAAGACAGTGTGTTCCTATTGCAGAGTGAACAGTGTGTTCCTAGAGCAGAGTGAAGACAGTGTGTTCCTAATTCAGAGTGAAGACTGTGTTCCTAGAGGAGAGTGATACAGTGTGTTCCTTGAGCAGAGTGAAGACAGTGTATTCAAAATGCGCAGTGAAGACAGTATGTTCCTAACGCAGAGTGAAGACAGTGTGTTCCTAGAGCAGAATGAATACAGTGTGTTCCTTGAGCAGAGTGAAGACAGTGTGTTCCTAGAGCAGAGTGAAGACAGTGTGTTCCTAGAGCAGAGTGAAGACAGTATGTTCCTAACGCAGAGTTGCGGTGTATGTGCATGGAGAAGAGTGAAGACAGTGTGTTCCTAATGCAGAGTGAAGACAGTGTGTTCCTAAATACAGTGTGTTCCTTGAGCAGAGTGAAGACAGTGTGTTCCTAGAGCAGAGTGAATACAGTGTGTTCCTAGAGCAGAGTGAAGACAGTGTGTTCCTAACGCAGAGTTGCGGTGTATGTGCATGGAGAAGAGTGAAGACAGTGTGTTCCTAATGCAGAGTGAAGACAGTGTGTTCCTAGAACAGAGTGAAGACAGTGTGTTCCTAGAGCAGAGTGAAGACAGTGTGTTCGTAGAGCAGAGTGAAGACAGTGTGCTCCAAACGCAGAGTTGCGGTGTATGTGCGTGGAGAAGAGTGAAAACATTGTTTTCCTAGAGCTGAGTTGCAGTGTATATGCATGGAGCAGAGTGATGACCGTGTGTTCGTAGAGCAGAGTGAAGAGAGTGTGTTCCTAGAGCAGAGGGAAGACAGTGTGTTCCTAAAGCAGAGTGAAGACAGTGTGTTCCTAATGCAGATTGAAGACAGTTTTTTTTTTAGAGCACAGTGAAGACAGTGTCTTTCTAGAGCAGAGAGAAGACAGTGTGGTCCTAAAGCAGAGTGAAGAGAGTGTGTTCCTAATGCAGAGTGAAGACAGTGTGTTCCTAGAGAAGAGTGAAGACAGTGTGTTCCTAATGCAGAGTGAAGACAGTGTGTTCCTAATGCACAGTGAAGTCAGTGTGTTCTTAGAGCAGAGGTAAGACAGTGTGTTCCTAACACAGAGTTGCGGTGTACGTGCATGGAGCAGAGTGAAGATGTGTGTTCCTAATGCAGAGTGAAGACAGTGTGTTCCAAAATCATAGGGAATACAGTGTGTTCCTAATGCAGAGTGAAGACTGTGTGTTCCTAGAGCAGAGTTGCGGTGTTTGTGCATGGAGCAGAGTGAAGACAGTGTGCTCCTAAAGCAGAGTGAAATCAGTGTGTTCCTAATGTAGAGTGAAGAGAGTGTGTTCCTAGAGCAGAGTGAAATCAGTGTGTTCCTAATGTAGAGTGAAGACAGTGTGTTCCTAACGCAGAGTGAAGATAGTGTGTTCCTAGAGCAGAATGAAGACAGTGTGTTCCTTGAGCAGAGTGAAGACAGTGTGTTCCTAGAGCAGAGTGAAGACAGTGAGTTCCAAGAGCAGAGTGAAGACAGTGTGTTCCTAGAGCAGAGTGAAGACAGTGTGTTCCTAACGCAGAGTTGCGGTGTATGTGCATGGAGAAGAGTGAAGACAGTGTGTTCCTAATGCAGAGTGAAGACAGTGTGTTCCTAGAACAGAGTGAAGACAGTGTGTTCCTAGAGCAGAGTGAAGACAGTGTGTTCCTAGAGCAGAGTGAAGACAGTGTGTTCCAAACGCAGAGTTGCGGTGTATGTGCATGGAGAAGAGTGAAAAGATTGTGTTCCTAGAGCTGAGTTGCGATGTATATGCATGGAACAGAGTGATGACCGTGTGTTCGTAGAGCAGAGTGAAGAGAGTGTGTTCCTAGAGCAGAGGGAAGACAGTGTGTTCCTGAAGCAGAGTGAAGACAGTGTGTTCCTAATGCAGATTGAAGACAGTGTTTTCCTAGAGCACAGTGAAGACAGTGTCTTTCTAGAGCAGAGAGAAGACAGTGTGTTCCTAATGCAGAGTGAAGACAGTGTGTTCCTAATGCACAGTTAAGACAGTGTGTTTTTAGAGAAGAGGGAAGACATTGTGTTCCTATCGGAGAGTTGCGGTGTACGTGCATGGAGCAGAGTGAAGACAGTGTGTTCCTAGAGCTGAGTGAAGACAGTATGTTCCTAACGCAGAGTGAAGACAGTATGTTCCTAACGCAGAGTGAAGACAGTGTGTTCCTAGAGCAGAATGAAGACAGTGTGTTCCTAGAACAGAGTGAAGACAGTGTGTTCCTAGAGCAGAGTGAACAGTGTGTTCCTAATGTAGAGTGAAGACAGTGTGTTCCTAACGCAGAGTGAAGACAGTGTGTTCCTAACGCAGAATTGCAGTGTATGTGCATGTAGCAGAGTGAAGACTGTGTGTTCCTAACACAGTTGAAGACAGTGTGTTCCTAGAGCAGCGTGAAGACTCTGTGTTTCTAATGCAGAGTGAAGACTGTGTTCCTAGAGCAGAGTGAAGACAGTGTGTTCCTAATGCAGAGTAAAGACTGTGTGTTCCCATGCAGAGTGAAGACTGTGTGTTCCCATGCAGAGTGAAGACAGTGTGTTCCTAACGCAGAGTGAAGACAATGTGTTCCTAACGCAGAGTGAAGACACTGTGTTCCTAGAGCAGGGTGAAGACAGTGTGTTCCTAGACCAGATTGAAGACAGTATGTTCCTATAGCAGAGTGAAGACAGTGTGTTCCTAGAGCAGAGTGAAGACAGTGTGTTCCTTGAGCATAGTGAAGACAGTGTGCTCCTAGAGCAGAGTGAAGACAGTGTGCTCCTAGAGCAGAGTGAAGACAGTGTGTTCCTAGAACAGAGTGAAGTCAGTATGTTCCTATAGCAGAGTGAAGACAGTGTGTTCTTAGAGCAGAGTGAAGACAGTATGTTCCTATAGCAGAGTGAAGACAGTGTGCCCCTGGAGCAGAGTGAAGACAGTGTGTTCCTAACGCAGAGTTACTGTGTGTGTGCATGGAGAAGAATGAAGACAGTGTGTTCCTAGAGCAGAGTGAAGACAGTGTGTTCCTAGAGCAGAGTGAAGACAGTGTGTTCCTAGAGCAGAGTTGCGGTGTATATTAATGGAGCAGAGTGATGACAGTGTGTTCCTAGAGCAGAGTGAAGACAGTGTGTTCCTAAAGCAGAGTGAAGACAGTGTGTTCCTAATGCTGATTGTAGACAGTGTGTTCCTAGAGCAGAGTGATGACAGTGTGTTCCTAGAGCAGAGAGAAAACAGTGTGGTCCTAAAGCAGATTGAAGACAGTGTGTTCCTAATGCAGAGTGAAGACAGTGTGTTCCTAGAGCAGAGTGAAGACAGTGTGTTCCTAATACAGAGTGAAGACAGTGTGTTCCTAATGCAGAGTGAAGACAGTGTGTTCCTATAGCAGAGTTGCGGTGTACGTGCATGGAGCAGAGGGAAGACAGTGTGTTCCTAATGCAGAGTGAAGACAGTGTGTTCCTAATGCAGAGTGAAGTCAGTGTGTTCCTAGAGCAGAGTGAAGACAGTGTGTTCCTTGAGCAAAGTGAAGTCAGTATGTTCCTATAGCAGAGTGATGACAGTGTGTTCCTAGAGCAGAGTGAAGACAGTGTGTTCCTAGAGCAGAAGGAAGACAGTATGTTCCTAAAGGAGAGTGAGGACAGTTTGTTCCTAATGCAGAGTGAAGATTGTGTGTTCCTAATGCAGAGTGAAGACAGTGTGTTCCTAGAGCAGAATGAAGACAGTGTGTTCCTAGAGAAGAGTGAAGACAGTGTGTTCCTAACGCAGAGTGAAGACTGTGTTCCTAGAGCAGAGTGATGACAGTGTGTTCCTAATGCAGAGTGTGGACAGTGTGTTCCAAGAGCAGAGTGAAGACATTGTGTTCCTAATGCAGAGTGAAGACAGTGTGTTATTAATGCAGAGTGAAGACAGTGTGGTCCTAAAGCAGAGTGAAATCAGTGTGTTCCTAATGCAGAGTGAAGACAGTGTGTTCCAAGAGCAGTGTGAAGACAGTGTGTTCCTAGAGCAGAGTGAAGACAATGTGTTCCTAGAGCAGAGTGAAGTCAGTGTGTTCCTACAGCAGAGTGAAGACAGTGTGGTCCTAATGCAGAGTGAAGACAGTGTGTTCCTAGAGCATAATGAATACAGTGTGTTCCTAGAGCAGAGTGAAGACAGTGTGTTCCTAGAGCAGAGTGAAGACAGTGTGTTCCTTTAGAAGAGTGAAGTCAGTATGTTCTTATCGCAGAGTGAAGACAGTGTGTTCCTAGAGCAGAGTGAAGACTGTGTGTTCCTTGTGCAGAGAGAAGACAGTGTGCTCCTATAGCAGAGTGAAGACAGTGTGTGCCTAGAGAAGAGTGAAGACAGTGTGTTCCTAATGCAGATTGAAGACAGTGTGTTCCTAATGCAGAGTGAAGACAGTGTGTTCCTAGAGCAGAGTGAAGACAGTGTGTTCCTAATGCAGAGTGACGAGAGTGTGTTCCTAGAGCAGAGTGAAGACAGTGTGTTCCTAGAGCAGAGTGAAGACAGTGTGTTCCTAACACAGAGTGAAGACTGTGTTCCTAGAGCAGAGTAATGACAGTGTGTTCCAAATGCAGAGTGAGGACAGTGTGTTCCAAGAGCAGAGTGAAGACATTGTGTCCCTAATGCAGAGTGAAGACTGTGTTCCTAGAGCAGAGTGAAGACTGTGTGTTCTTAGAACAGAGTGAAGACAGTGTGTTCCTAACGCAGAGTTGTGCTTTATGTGCATGGAGCTGAGTGGAGACCATGTGTTCCTAGAGCAGAGTGAAGACAGTGTGTTCCTACTGCAGAGTGAACAGTGTGTTCCTAGAGCAGAGTGAAGACAGTGTGTTCCTAATGCAGAGTGAAGACAGTGTGGTCGTAACGCAGAGTTGTGGTGTATGTGCATGTAGCTGAGTGAAGACAGTGTGTTCCTAGAGCAGAGTGAAGACAGTGTGTTCCTATTGCAGAGTGAACAGTGTGTTCCTAGAGCAGAGTGAAGACAGTGTGTTCCTAATTCAGAGTGAAGACTGTGTTCCTAGAGCAGAGTGATACAGTGTGTTCCTTGAGCAGAGTGAAGACAGTGTATTCAAAATGCACAGTGAAGACAGTATGTTCCTAACGCAGAGTGAAGACAGTGTGTTCCTAGAGCAGAATGAATACAGTGTGTTCCTTGAGCAGAGTGAAGACAGTGTGTTCCTAGAGCAGAGTGAAGACAGTGTGTTCCTAGAGCAGAGTGAAGACAGTATGTTCCTAACGCAGAGTTGCGGTGTATGTGCATGGAGAAGAGTGAAGACAGTGTGTTCCTAATGCAGAGTGAAGACAGTGTGTTCCTAAATACAGTGTGTTCCTTGAGCAGAGTGAAGACAGTGTGTTCCTAGAGCAGAGTGAATACAGTGTGTTCCTTGAGCAGAGTGAAGACAGTGTGTTCCTAACGCAGAGTTGCGGTGTATGTGCATGGAGAAGAGTGAAGACAGTGTGTTCCTAATGCAGAGTGAAGACAGTGTGTTCCTAGAACAGAGTGAAGACAGTGTGTTCCTAGAGCACAGTGAAGACAGTGTGTTCGTAGAGCAGAGTGAAGACAGTGTGTTCCAAACGCAGAGTTGCAGTGTATGTGCGTGGAGAAGAGTGAAAACATTGTTTTCCTAGAGCTGAGTTGCGGTGTATATGCATGGAGCAGAGTGATGACCGTGTGTTCGTAGAGCAGGGTGAAGAGAGTGTGTTCCTAGAGCAGAGGGAAGACAGTGTGTTCCTAAAGCAGAGTGAAGACAGTGTGTTCCTAATGCAGATTGAAGACAGTTTTTTTTTTAGAGCACAGTGAAGACAGTGTCTTTCAAGAGCAGAGAGAAGACAGTGTGGTCCCAAAGCAGAGTGAAGAGAGTGTGTTCCTAATGCAGAGTGAAGACAGTGTGTTCCTAGAGAAGAGTGAAGACAGTGTGTTCCTAATGCAGAGTGAAGACAGTGTGTTCCTAATGCACAGTGAAGACAGTGTGTTCTTAGAGCAGAGGTAAGACAGTGTGTTCCTAACACAGAGTTGCGGTGTACGTGCATGGAGCAGAGTGAAGATGTGTGTTCCTAATGCAGAGTGAAGACAGTGTGTTCCAAAGTCATAGGGAATACAGTGTGTTCCTAATGCAGAGTGAAGACTGTGTGTTCCTAGAGCAGAGTTGCGGTGTTTGTGCATGGAGCAGAGTGAAGACAGTGTGCTCCTAAAGCAGAGTGAAATCAGTGTGTTCCTAATGTAGAGTGAAGCCAGTGTGTTCCTAGAGCAGAGTGAAATCAGTGTGTTCCTAATGTAGAGTGAAGACAGTGTGTTCCTAACGCAGAGTGAAGACAGTGTGTTCCTAGAGCAGAATGAAGACAGTGTGTTCCTTGAGCAGAGTGAAGACACTGTGTTCCTAGAGCAGAGTGAAGACAGTGAGTTCCAAGAGCAGAGTGAAGACAGTGTGTTCCTAGAGCAGAGTGAAGACAGTGTGTTCCTAACGCAGAGTTGCGGTGTATGTGCATGGAGAAGAGTGAAGACAGTGTGTTCCTAATGCAGAGGGAAGACAGTGTGTTCCTAGAACAGAGTGAAGACATTGTGTTCCTAGAGCAGAGTGAAGACAGTGTGTTCCTAGAGCAGAGTGAAGACAGTGTGTTCCAAACGCAGAGTTGCGGTGTATGTGCATGGAGAAGAGTGAAAAGATTGTGTTCCTAGAGCTGAGTTGCGATGTATATGCATGGAACAGAGTGATGACCGTGTGTTCGTAGAGCAGAGTGAAGAGAGTGTGTTCCTAGAGCAGAGGGAAGACAGTGTGTTCCTAAAGCAGAGTGAAGACAGTGTGTTCCTAATGCAGATTGAAGACAGTGTTTTCCTAGAGCACAGTGAAGACAGTGTCTTTCTAGAGCAGAGAGAAGACAGTGTGTTCCTAATGGCAGAGTGAAGAGAGTGTGTTCCTAATGCACAGTTAAGACAGTGTGTTTTTAGAGAAGAGGGAAGACATTGTGTTCCTATCGGAGAGTTGCGGTGTACGTGCATGGAGCAGAGTGAAGACAGTGTGTTCCTAGAGCTGAGTGAAGACAGTATGTTCCTAACGCAGAGTGAAGACAGTATGTTCCTAACGCAGAGTGAAGACAGTGTGTTCCTAGAGCAGAATGAAGACAGTGTGTTCCTAGAACAGAGTGAAGACAGTGTGTTCCTAGAGCAGAGTGAACAGTGTGTTCCTAATGTAGAGTGAAGACAGTGTGTTCCTAACGCAGAGTGAAGACAGTGTGTTCCTAACGCAGAATTGCAGTGTATGTGCATGTAGCAGAGTGAAGACTGTGTGTTCCTAACACAGTTGAAGACAGTGTGTTCCTAGAGCAGAGTGAAGACTCTGTGTTTCTAATGCAGAGTGAAGACTGTGTTCCTAGAGCAGAGTGAAGACAGTGTGTTCCTAATGCAGAGTGAAGACTGTGTGTTCCCATGCAGAGTGAAGACTGTGTGTTCCCATGCAGAGTGAAGACAGTGTGTTCCTAACGCAGAGTGAAGACAATGTGTTCCTAACGCAGAGTGAAGACACTGTGTTCCTAGAGCAGGGTGAAGACAGTGTGTTCCTAGACCAGATTGAAGACAGTATGTTCCTATAGCAGAGTGAAGACAGTGTGTTCCTAGAGCAGAGTGAAGACAGTGTGTTCCTTGAGCAGAGTGAAGACAGTGTGCTCCTAGAGCAGAGTGAAGACAGTGTGTTCCTAGAACAGAGTGAAGTCAGTATGTTCCTATAGCAGAGTGAAGACAGTGTGTTCTTAGAGCAGAGTGAAGACAGTGTGTTCCTTGAACAGAGTGAAGACAGTGTGCCCCTAGAGCAGAGTGAAGACAGTGTGTTCCTAGAGCAGAATGAATACAGTGTGTTCCTAGAGCAGAGTGAAGACAGTGTGTTCCTAACGCAGAGTTACTGTGTGTGTGCATGGAGAAGAATGAAGACAGTGTGTTCCTAGAGTAGAGTGAAGACAGTGTGTTCCTAGAGCAGATGAAGACAGTGTGTTCCTAGAGCAGAGTTGCGGTGTATATTAATGGAGCAGAGTGATTACAGTGTGTTCCTAGAGCAGAGTGAAGACAGTGTGTTCCTAAAGCAGAGTGAAGACAGTGTGTTCCTAATGCTGATTGTAGACAGTGTGTTCCTAGAGCAGAGTGATGACAGTGTGTTCCTAGAGCAGAGAGAAAACAGTGTGGTCCTAAAGCAGAGTGAAGACAGAGTGGTCCTCATGCAGAGTGAAGACACTGTGTTCCTAGAGCAGAGTGAAGACAGTGTGTTCCTAATGCAGAGTGAAGACAGTGTGTTCCTAGAGAAGAGAGAAGACAGTGTGTTCCTAACGCAGAGTTACGGTGTATGTGCATGGAGCAGAGTGAAGATAGTGTGTTCCTAATGCACAGTGAAGACAGTGTATTCCAAAGTCACAGGGAATACAGTGTGTTCCTAATGCAGAGTGAAGACAGTGTGCTCCTAAAGCAGAGTGAAATCAGTGTGTTCCTAATGTAGAGTGAAGACAGTGTGTTCCTAGAGCAGAGTGAAATCAGTGTGTTCCTAATGTAGAGTGAAGACAGTGTGTTCCTAACGCAGAGTGAAGACAGTGTGTTCCTAGAGCAGAATGAAGACAGTGTGTTCCTTGAGCAGAGTGAAGACAGTGTGTTCCTAGAGCAGTGTGAAGACAGTGTGTTCCAAGAGCAGAGTGAAGACAGTGTGTTCCTAGAGCAGAGTGAAGACAGTGTGTTCCTAACGCAGATTTGCGGTGTATGTGCATGGAGAAGAGTGAAGACAGTGTGTTCCTAATGCATAGTGAAGACAGTGTATTCCAAAGTCACAGGGAATACAGTGTGTTCCTAATGCAGAGTGAAGACTGTGTGTTCCTAGAGCAGATTTGCGGTGTTTGTGCATGGAACAGAGTGAAGACAGTGTGTTCATAGAGCAGAGTGAAGACAGTGTGTTCCAAACGCAGAGTTGCGGTGTATGTGCATGGAGAAGAGTCAAAACATTGTGTTCCTAGAGCTGAGTTGCGATGTATATCCATGGAGCAGAGTGATGACCATGTGTTCGTAGAGCAGAGTGAAGAGAGTGTGTTCCTAGAGCAGAGGGAAGACAGTGTGTTCCTAAAGCAGAGTGAAGACAGTGTGTTCCTAATGCAGATTGAAGACAGTGTTTTCCTAGAGCACAGTGAAGACAGTGTCTTTCTAGAGCAGAGAGAAGACAGTGTGTTCCTAATGCAGAGTGAAGACAGTGTGTTCCTAATGCACAGTGAAGACAGTGTGTTTTTAGAGAAGAGGGAAGACAGTGCGTTCCTATAGGAGAGTTGCGGTGTACGTGCATGGAGCAGAGTGAAGACAGTGTGTTCCTAGAGCTGAGTGAAGACAGTATGTTCATAACGCAGAGTGAAGACAGTATGTTCCTAACGCAGAGTGAAGACAGTGTGTTCCTAGAGCAGAATGAAGACAGTGTGTTCCAAACGCAGAGTGCGGTGTATGTGCATGGAGCAGAGGGAACACAGTGTTTTCCTAGAGCAGAGTGAAGACAGTGTTTTCCTAAAGCAGAGTGAAGACAGTGTGTTCCTAATGCAGAGTAACAGTGTGTTCCTAGAGCAGAGTGAAGACAGTGTTTTCCTAATGCAGAGTGAAGACAGTGTGTTCCTAACGCAGAATTGCAGTGTATGTGCATGGAGCAGAGTGAAGACTGTGTGTTCCTAACACAGTTGAAGACAGTGTGTTCCTAGAGCAGAGTGAAGACTCTGTGTTTCTAATGCAGAGTGAAGACTGTGTTCCTAGAGCAGAGTGAAGACAGTGTGTTCCTAATGCAGAGTGAAGACTGTGTGTTCCCATGCAGAGTGAAGACTGTGTGTTCCCATGCAGAGTGAAGACATTGTGTTCCTAACGCAGAGTGAAGACAATGTGTTCCTTACGCAGAGTGAAGACACTGTGTTCCTAGAGCAGGGTGAAGACAGTGTGTTCCTAGACCAGAGTGAAGACAGTATGTTCCTATAGCAGAGTGAAGACAGTGTGTTCCTAGAGCAGAGTGAAGACAGTGTGTTCTTGAGCAGAGTGAAGACAGTGTGCTCCTAGAGCAGAGTGAAGACAGTGTGCTCCTAGAGCAGAGTGAAGACAGTGTGTTCCTAGAGCAGAGTGAAGTATGTTCCTATAGCAGAGTGAAGACAGTGTGTTCTTAGAGCAGAGTGAAGACAGTGTGTTCCTTGAGCAGAGTGAAGACAGTGTGCTCCTAGAGCTGCGTGAAGACAGTGTGTTCCTAAAGCAGAATGAATACAGTGTGTTCCTAGAGCAGAGTGAAGACAGTGTGTTCCTAACGCAGAGTTACTGTGTGTGTGAATGGAGAAGAATGAAGAAGGTGTGTTCCTAGAGCAGAGTAAAGACAGTGTGTTCCTAGAGCAGAGTGAAGACAGTGTGTTCCTAGAGCAGATGAAGACAGTGTGTTCCTAGAGCAGAGTTGCGGTGTATATTAATGGAGCAGAGTGATGACAGTGTGTTCCTAGAGCAGAGGGAAGACAGTGTGTTCCTAATGCTGATTGTAGACAGTGTGTTCCTAGAGCAGAGTGATGACAGTGTGTTCCTAGAGCAGAGAGAAAACAGTGTGGTCCTAAAGCAGAGTGAAGACAGAGTGGTCCTCATGCAGAGTGAAGACACTGTGTTCCTAGAGCAGAGTGAAGACAGTGTGTTCCTAATGCAGAGTGAAGACAGTGTGTTCCTAGAGAAGAGAGAAGACAGTGTGTTCCTAAAGCAGAGTTACGGTGTATGTGCGTGGAGCAGAGTGAAGACAGTGTGTTCCTAATGCATAGTGAAGACAGTGTATTCCAAAGTCACAGGGAATACAGTGTGTTCCTAATGCAGAGTGAAGACTGTGTGTTCCTAGAGCAGATTTGCGGTGTTTGTGCATGGAGCAGAGTGAAGACAGTGTGTTCATAGAGCAGAGTGAAGACAGTGTGTTCCTAAGGCAGAGTTTCGGTGTATGTGCATGTAGAAGAGTGAAAACATTGTGTTCCTAGAGCTGAGTTGCGATGTATATGCATGGAGCAGAGTGATGACCGTGTGTTCGTAGAGCAGAGTGAAGACAGTGTGCTCCTAGAGCAGAGTGAAGACAGTGTGCTCCTAGAGCAGAGTGAAGACAGTGTGCTCCTAGAGCAGAGTGAAGACAGTGTGTTCCTAGAGCAGAGTGAAGTCAGTATGTTCCTATAGCAGAGTGAAGACAGTGTGTTCTTAGAGCAGAGTGAAGACAGTGTGTTCCTTGAGCAGAGTGAAGACAGTGTGCTCCTAGAGCAGAGTGAAGACAGTGTGTTCCTAGAGCAGAATGAATACAGTGTGTTCCTAGAGCAGAGTGAAGACAGTGTGTTCCTAACGCAGAGTTAATGTGTGTGTGAATGGAGAAGAATGAAGAAGGTGTGTTCCTAGAGCAGAGTGAAGACAGTGTGTTCCTAGAGCAGAGTGAAGACAGTGTGTTCCTAGAGCAGATGAAGACAGTGTGTTCCTAGAGCAGAGTTGCGGTGTATATTAATGGAGCAGAGTGATGACAGTGTGTTCCTAGAGCAGAGGGAAGACCGTGTGTTCCTAAAGCAGAGTGAAGACAGTGTGTTCCTAATGCTGATTGTAGACAGTGTGTTCCTAGAGCAGAGTGATGACAGTGTGTTCCTAGAGCAGAGAGAAAACAGTGTGGTCCTAAAGCAGAGTGAAGACAGAGTGGTCCTCATGCACAGTGAAGACACTGTGTTCCTAGAGCAGAGTGAAGACAGTGTGTTCCTAATGCAGAGTGAAGACAGTGTGTTCCTAGAGAAGAGAGAAGACAGTGTGTTCCTAACGCAGAGTTACGGTGTATGTGCATGGAGCAGAGTGAAGACAGTGTGTTCCTAATGCATAGTAAAGACAGTGTATTCCAAAGTCACAGGGAATACAGTGTGTTCCTAATGCAGAGTGAAGACTGTGTGTTCCTAGAGCAGATTTGCGGTGTTTGTGCATGGAGCAGAGTGAAGACAGTGTGTTCATAGAGCAGAGTGAAGACAGTGTGTTCCTAACGCAGAGTTGCAGTGTATGTACATGGAGAAGAGTGAAGACAGTGTGTTCCTAATACAGAGTGAAGACATTGTGTTCCTAGAACAGAGTGAAGACAGTGTGTTCCTAGAGCAGAGTGAAGACAGTGTGTTCCTAGTGCAGAGTGAAGACAGTGTGTTCCAAACGCAGAGTTGCGGTATATATGCATGGAGCAGAGTGATGACAGTGTGTTCCTAGAGTTAGTGAAGACATTGTGTTCCTAGAGCAGAGGGAAGACAGTGTGCTCCTAAAGCAGAGTGAAATCAGTGTGTTCCTAATGCAGAGTGAAGACAGTGTGTTCCTAGAGCAGAGTGAAGACAGTGTGTTCCTAATGCAGAGTGAAGACAGTGTGTTCCTAATGCAGAGTGAAGACAGTGTGTTCCTAACCCAGAGTTGCGGTGTACATGCATGGAGCAGAGGGAATACAGTGTGTTCCTAGAGCTGTGTGAAGACCGGATGTTCCTAACGCAGAGTGAAGGCAGTGTGTTCCTAGAGCAGAATGAAGACAGTGTGTTCCTAACGCAGAGTTGCGGTGTATGTGCATTGAGCAGAGTGAAGACAGTGTGTTCCAAGAGCAGAGTCAAGACAGTGTGTTCCTAATGCAGAGTGAACAGTGTGTTCCTAGAGCAAAGTGAAGACAGTGATTTCCTAATGCAGAGTGAAGACAGTATGGTCCTAACGCAGAATTGCTGTGTATGTGAATGGAGCAGAGTGAAGACAGTGTGTTCCTAGAGCAGAGTGAAGACTGTGTGTTCCTAATGCAGAGTGAAGACTGTGTTCCTAGAGCAGAGTGAAGACAGAGTGTTCCTAATGCAGAGTGAAGACTGTGTGTTCCCAGAGCAGAATGAAGACAGTGTGTTCCTATCGCAAAGTGAAGACAGTTTGTTCCTAACGCAGAGTGAAGAGAGTGTGTTCCTAGAGCAGAATGAAGACAGTGTGTTCCTAGAGCAGAGTGAAGACAGTGTGTTTCTAGAGCAGAGTGAAGACAGTGTGTTCCCAGAGCAGAGTGAAGTCAGTATGTTCCTATAGCAGAGTAAAGACAGTGTGTACCTAGAGCAGAGTGAAGACAGTGTGTTCCTTGAGCAGAGTAAAGACAGTGTGCTCCTAGAGCAGAATGAAGACAGTGTGTTCATAGAGCAGAGTGAAGACAGTGTGTTCCAAACGCAGAGTTGCGGTGTGTGTGCATGGAGCAGAATGAAGACAGTGTGTTCCTAATGCAGAGTGAAGACAGTGTGTTCCTAGAGCAGATGAAGACAGTGTGTTCCTAGAGCAAAGTGAAGACAGTGTGTTCCTAATGCAGAGTTAAGACAGTGTGTTCCAAACGCCCAGTTGGGGATATATACATGGTCAAGACTGAAGACATTGTGTTCCTGATGCAGAGTGAAGACAGTGTGTTCCTAGAGCAGAGTGAAGACAGTGTGTTCCTAGAGCAGAGTTGCGGTGTATATGCATGGAGTAGAGTGATGACATTGTGTTCCTAGAGTAGAGGGAAGACAGTGTGTTGCTAAAGCAGAGTGAAGACAGTGTGTTCCTAATGCAGATTGAAGACAGTGTGTTCCTAATGCAGACTGAAGACTGTGTGTTCTTAGAGCAGAGTTGCGGTGTATATGCATGGAGCAGAGTGAAGACAGTGTTTTCCTAGAGCAGAGTGAAGAGAGTGAGTTCCTAGAGCAGAGGGAAGACAGTGTTTTCCTAAAGCAGAGTGAGGACAGTGTGTTCCTAATGCAGACTGAAAACAGTGTGTTCCTAGTGCAGACTGAAGACAATGTCTTCCAAGGGCAGAGGGAAGACAGTGTGTTCCTAATGAAGAGTGAAGACCGTGTGTTACTAGAGCAGAGTGAAGTCAGTGTGTTCCTAACGCAGTGCTGCGCTGTATGTGCATGGAGCTGAATGAAGACAGTGTGTTCTTAGAGCAGATAAAGACAGTGTGTACCTAGATCAGAATGAAGACAGTGTGTTCCTACTGCAGAGTGAAGACAGTGTGTTCCTAATGCAGAGTGAAGACAGTGTGTTCCTAGAGCATAGTGAAGACACTGTGTTCCTAACACAGTGTTACGGTGTATTGCATGAAGTAGAGTGAAGACAGTGTGTTCCTAGAGCATAGTGAAGTCAGTGTGTTCCTAACGCAGAGTGAAGACAGTGTGTTCCTAACGCAGAGAGAAGACAGTGTGTTCCTAGAGCTGAATGAAGACAGTGTGTTCCTAACGGAGAGTGAAGACAGTGTGTTCCTAACGGAGAGTGAAGACAGTGTGTTCCTAACGCAGATTGAAGACAGTGTGTTCCTAGAGCAGAAAGAAGACAGTGTGTTCCTAACCGAGAGTGAAGACAGTGTGTTCCTAATGCAGAGTTGCGGTGTATGTGCATGGAGCAGAGGAAGACAATGTGTTCCTCTAGCAGAGTGAAGACAGTTTGTTCCTAAGGCAGAGTGAACAGTGTGTTCCCAGAGCAGAGTGAAGACAGTGTTTTCCTAATGCAGAGTGAAGACAGTGTGTTCTTAACGCAGAGTTGCTGTGTATGTGCATTGAACAGAGTGAAGACAATGTGTTCCTAATGCAGATGAAGACAGTGTGTTCCTAGAGCAGAGTGAAGACTGTGTGTTCCTAATTCAGAGTGAAGACAGTGTGTTCCTAATGCAGAGTGAAGACTGTGTGTTCCAAGAGCAGAGTGAAGACAGTGTGTTCCTAACGCAGAGTGAAGACAGTGTGTTCCTAACGCAGAGTGAAGACAGTGTGTTCCTAGAGCAGAGTTGCAGTGTATATGCATGGAGCATAGTGAAGAGAGTGTGTTCATAGAGGAGAGTGAAGAGAGTGTGTACCTAGAGCAGAGGGAAGACAGTGTGTTCCTAAAGCAGAGTGAAGACAGTGTGTTCCTAATTCAGATTGAAGACAGTGTGTTCCTAGAGCAGAGTGGAGACAGTGTCTTCCTAGAACAGAGGGAAGACAGTGTGGTCCTAAAGCAGAGTGAAGACAGTGTGTTCCTAATGCACAGTGAAAACAGTGTGTTCCTAACGCAGAGTGAAGACAGTGTGTTCCTAATGCAGAGTAAAGACAGTGTGTTCCTAGAGCAGAGTTGCGGTGTATATGCATGGAGCATAGTGAAGACAGTGTGTTCCTAGAAGATAGTGAAGAGAGTATGTACCTAGAGCAGAGGGAAGACAGTGTGTTCCTAAAGCAGAGTGAAGACAGTGTGCTCCTACTTCAGATTGAAGACAGTGTGTTCCTAGAGCAGAGTGGAGACAGTGTCTTCCTAAGCAGAGGGAAGACAGTGTGGTCCTAAAGCAGAGTGAAGACAGTGTGTTCCAAACGCCCAGTTGGGGGTATATACATGGACAAGAGTGAAGACATTGTGTTCCTAATGCAGAGTGAAGACAGTGTGTTCCTAGAGCAGAGGGAAGACTGTGTTCCTAGAGCAGAGTTGCGGTGTATATGCATGGAGCAGAGTGATGACATTGTGTTCCTAGAGTAGAGGGAAGACAGTGTGTTGCTAAAGCAGAGTGAAGACAGTGTGTTCCTAATGCAGATTGAAGACAGTGTGTTCCTAATGCAGACTGAAGACTGTGTGTTCCTAACGCAAAGTGAAGACAGTGTGTTCCTAACGCAGAGTGAAGAGAGTGTGTTCCTAGCGCAGAATGAAGACAGTGTGTTCCTAGAGCAGAGTGAAGACAGTGTGTTTCTAGAGCAGAGTGAAGACAGTGTGTTCCCAGAGCAGAGTGAAGTCAGTATGTTCCTATAGCAGAGTAAAGACAGTGTGTACCTAGAGCAGAGTGAAGACAGTGTGTTCCTTGAGCAGAGTAAAGACAGTGTGCTCCTAGAGCAGAATGAAGACAGTGTGTTCATAGAGCAGAGTGAAGACAGTGTGTTCCAAACGCAGAGTTGCGGTGTGTGTGCATGGAGCCGAATGAAGACAGTGTGTTCCTAATGCAGAGTGAAGACAGTGTGTTCCTAGAGCAGATGAAGACAGTGTGTTCCTAGAGCAAAGTGAAGACAGTGTGTTCCTAATGCAGAGTTAAGACAGTGTGTTCCAAACGCCCAGTTGGGGGTATATACATGGACAAGAGTGAAGACATTGTGTTCCTAATGCAGAGTGAAGACAGTGTGTTCCTAGAGCAGAGTGAAGACAGTGTGTTCCTAGAGCAGAGTTGCGGTGTATATGCATGGAGTAGAGTGATGACATTGTGTTCCTAGAGTAGAGGGAAGACAGTGTGTTGCTAAAGCAGAGTGAAGACAGTGTGTTGCTAATGCAGATTGAAGACAGTGTGTTCCTAATGCAGACTGAAGACTGTGTGTTCCTAGAGCAGAGTTGCGGTGTATATGCATGGAGCAGAGTGAAGACAGTGTTTTCCTAGAGCAGAGTGAAGAGAGTGAGTTCCTAGAGCAGAGGGAAGACAGTGTTTTCCTAAAGCAGAGTGAGGACAGTGTGTTCCTAATGCAGACTGAAAACAGTGTGTTCCTAGTGCAGACTGAAGACAATGTCTTCCAAGGGCAGAGGGAAGACAGTGTGTTCGTAACGCAGAGTGAAGACAGTGTGTTCCTAATGAAGAGTGAAGACAGTGTGTTACTAGAGCAGAGTGAAGACAGTGTGTTCCTAACGCAGAGCTGCGCTGTATGTGCATGGAGCTGAATGAAGACAGTGTGTTCCTAGAGCAGATAAAGACAGTGTGTACCTAGATCAGAATGAAGACAGTGTGTTCCTACTGCAGAGTGAAGACAGTGTGTTCCTAATGCAGAGTGAAGACAGTGTGTTCCTAGAGCATAGTGAAGACACTGTGTTCCTAACACAGTGTTACGGTGTATTGCATGAAGTAGAGTGAAGACAGTGTGTTCCTAGAGCATAGTGAAGTCAGTGTGTTCCTAACGCAGAGTGAAGACAGTGTGTTCCTAACGCAGAGAGAAGACAGTGTGTTCGTACAGCTGAATGAAGACAGTGTGTTCCTAACGGAGAGTGAAGACAGTGTGTTCCTAACGGAGAGTGAAGACAGTGTGTTCCTAACGCAGAGTGAAGACAGTGTGTTCCTAGAGCAGAAAGAAGACAGTGTGTTCCTAACCGAGAGTGAAGACAGTGTGTTCCTAATGCAGAGTTGCGGTGTATGTGCATGGAGCAGAGGAAGACAATGTGTTCCTCTAGCAGAGTGAAGACAGTTTGTTCCTAAGGCAGAGTGAACAGTGTGTTCCCAGAGCAGAGTGAAGACAGTGTTTTCCTAATGCAGAGTGAAGACAGTGTGTTCTTAACGCAGAGTTGCTGTGTATGTGCATTGAACAGAGTGAAGACAATGTGTTCCTAATGCAGATGAAGACAGTGTGTTCCTAGAGCAGAGTGAAGACTGTGTGTTCCTAATTCAGAGTGAAGACAGTGTGTTCCTAATGCAGAGTGAAGACTGTGTGTTCCCAGAGCAGAGTGAAGACCGTGTGTTCCCAGAGCAGAGTGAAGACAGTGTGTTCCTAACGCAGAGTGAAGACAGTGTGTTCCTAACGCAGAGTGAAGACAGTGTGTTCCTAGAGCAGAGTTGCAGTGTATATGCATGGAGCATAGTGAAGAGAGTGTGTTCCTAGAGGAGAGTGAAGAGAGTGTGTACCTAGAGCAGAGGGAAGACAGTGTGTTCCTAAAGCAGAGTGAAGACAGTGTGTTCCTAATTCAGATTGAAGACAGTGTGTTCCTAGAGCAGAGTGGAGACAGTGTCTTCCTAGAACAGAGGGAAGACAGTGTGGTCCTAAAGCAGAGTGAAGACAGTGTGTTCCTAATGCACAGTGAAAACAGTGTGTTCCTAACGCAGAGTGAAGACAGTGTGTTCCTAATGCAGAGTAAAGACAGTGTGTTCCTAGAGCAGAGTGAAGACAGTGTGTTCCTAGAGCAGAGTTGCGGTGTATATGCATGGAGCAGAGTGATGACATTGTGTTCCTAGAGTAGAGGGAAGACAGTGTGTTGCTAAAGCAGAGTGAAGACAGTGTGTTCCTAATGCAGATTGAAGATAGTGTGTTCCTAATGCAGACTGAAGACTGTGTGTTCCTAGAGCAGAGTTGCGGTGTATATGCATGGAGCAGAGTGAAGACAGTGTTTTCCTAGAGCAGAGTGAAGAGAGTGAGTTCCTAGAGCAGAGGGAAGACAGTGTTTTCCTAAAGCAGAGTGAGGACAGTGTGTTCCTAATGCAGATTGAAGACAGTGTGTTCCTAATGCAGACTGAAGACTGTGTGTTCCTAGAGCAGAGTTGCGGTGTATATGCATTGAGCAGAGTGAAGACAGTGTTTTCCAAGAGCAGAGTGAAGAGAGTGAGTTCCTAGAGCAGAGGGAAGACAGTGTTTTCCTAAAGCAGAGTGAGGACAGTGTGTTCCTAATGCAGACTGAAAACAGTGTGTTCCTAGTGCAGACTGAAGACAATGTCTTCCAAGGGCAGAGGGAAGACAGTGTGTTCGTAACGCAGAGTGAAGACAGTGTGTTCCTAATGAAGAGTGAAGACAGTGTGTTACTAGAACAGAGTGAAGACAGTGTGTTCGTAACGCAGAGCTGCGCTGTATGTGCATGGAGCTGAATGAAGACAGTGTGTTCCTAGAGCAGATAAAGACAGTGTGTACCTAGATCAGAATGAAGACAGTGTGTTCCTACTGCAGAGTGAAGACAGTGTGTTCCTAATGCAGAGTGAAGTCAGTATGTTCCTATAGCAGAGTAAAGACAGTGTGTACCTAGAGCAGAGTGAAGACAGTGTGTTCCTTGAGCAGAGTAAAGACAGTGTGCTCCTAAAGCAGAATGAAGACAGTGTGTTCATAGAGCAGAGTGAAGACAGTGTGTTCCTAATGCAGAGTGAAGACAGTGTGTTCCTAGAGCAGTTGAAGACAGTGTGTTCCTAGAGCAAAGTGAAGACAGTGTGTTCCTAATGCAGAGTTAAGACAGTGTGTTCCAAACGCCCAGTTGGGGGTATATACATGGACAAGAGTGAAGACATTGTGTTCCTAATGCAGAGTGAAGACAGTGTGTTCCTAGAGCAGAGTGAAGACAGTGTGTTCCTAGAGCAGAGTTGCGGTGTATATGCATGGAGTAGAGTGATGACATTGTGTTCCTAGAGTAGTGGGAAGACAGTGTGTTGCTAAAGCAGAGTGAACACAGTGTGTTCCTAATGCAGATTGAAGACAGTGTGTTCCTAATGCAGACTGAAGACTGTGTGTTCCTAGAGCAGAGTTGCGGTGTATATGCATGGAGCAGAGTGAAGACAGTGTTTTCCTAGAGCAGAGTGAAGAGAGTGAGTTCCTAGAGCAGAGGGAAGACAGTGTTTTCCTAGAGCAGAGTGAAGAGAGTGAGTTCCTTGAGCAGAATGAAGACAGTGTGTTCCTAATGCAGAGTTGCAGTGTATGTGCATGGAGCAGAGTGAAGACATTGTGTTCCTAGAGCAGAGTGAAGACAGTGTGTTCCTAGAGCAGAATGAAGACAGTGTGTTCTAGAGCAGAGTGAAGACAGTGTGTTCCTAACGCAGAGTGAAGACAGTGTGTTCCTAGAGCAGAATGAAGACAGTGTGTTCCTAATGCAGAGTTGCGGTGTATGTGCATGGAGCAGAGTGAAGACATTGTGTTCCTAGAGCAGAGTGAAGACAGTTTGTTCCTAAGGCAGAGTGAACAGTGTGTTCCCAGAGCAGAGTGAAGACAGTGTTTTCCTAATGCAGAGTGAAGACAGTGTGTTCCTAACGCAGAGTTGCTGTGTATGTGCATTGAACTGAGTGAAGACAGTGTGTTCCTAATGCAGATGAAGACAGTGTGTTCCTAGAGCAGAGTGAAGACTGTGTGTTCCTAATTCAGAGTGAAGACTGTGTTCCTAGAGCAGAGTGAAGACAGTGTGTTCCTAATGCAGAGTGAAGACTGTGTGTTCCCAGAGCAGAGTGAAGACCGTGTGTTACCAGAGAAGAGTGAAGACAGTGTGTTCCTAATGCAGAGTGAAGACAGTGTTTTCCTAACGCAGAGTGAAGACAGTGTGTTCCTAGAGCAGAGTTGCGGTGTATATGCATGGAGCATAGTGAAGACAGTGTGTTCCTAGAGGAGAGAGAAGAGAGTGTGTACCTAGAGCAGAGGGAAGACAGTGTGTTCCTAAAGCAGAGTGAAGACAGTGTGTTCCTAATTCAGATTGAAGACAGTGTGTTCCTAGAGCAGAGTGGAGACAGTGTCTTCCTAGAGCTGAGGGAAGACAGTGTGGTCCTAAAGCAGAGTGAAGACAGTTTGTTGCTAATGCATAGTGAAGACAGTGTGTTCCTAGAGCAGAGTGAAGACAGAGTGTTCCAAATGCATCGTGAAGACAGTGTGTTCCTAGAGCAGAGTGAAGACAGTGTGTTCCTAATGCAGAGTTGCGGTGTACGTGCATGGAGCAGAGTGAAGACAGTGTGTTCCTAGAGCAGAGTGAAGACAGTATGTTCCTAACACAGAGTAAAGTCAGTGTGTTCCTATAGCATAATGAAGACAGTGTGTTCCTAACGCAGAGTGAAGACAGTGCTTTCCTAATGCAAAGTTGCGAAGTATGTGCATGGAGCAGAGTGAAAACCTTGTGTTCCTAGAGCAGATGAAGACAGTGTGTTCCTAATGCAAAGTGACGACTGTGAGTTCCTAGAGCAGAGTGAAGACACTGTTCCAAATGCAGAGTGAAGACAGTGTGTTCGTAATGCAGAGTGACGACAGTGTGTTCCTAATGCAGAGTGAAGACTGTGTGTTCCTAGAGCAGAGTGAAGATAGTGTGTTCCTAGAGCAGAATGAGGACAGTGTGTTCCTAATGCAGAGTGAAGACCGTGTGTTCCTAATGCAGAGTGAAGACAGTGTGTTCCTCGAGCAGAGTGAAGACAGTGTGTTCCAAACGCAGAGTTGCGGTGTATGTGCATGGAGCAGAGTGAAGACAGTGTGTTCCTAGATCAGAATGAAGAAAGTGTGTTCCTAATGCAGAGTGAAGAAAGTGTGTTCCTATTGCAGAGTGAAGACAATGTCTTCCTAGAGCAGAGTGAAGACAGTGTGTTCCTAATGTATAGTTAAGACAGTGTGTTCCTAACACAGAGTGAAGACAGTGTGTTCCAAAGGCATAGTGAAGACGGTGTGTTCCTAACGCATAGAGAAGACACTATGTTCCTACGCATATTGAAGACAGTGTGTTCCTAATGCAGTGTTGCGGTGTATGTGGATGGAGCAGAGTGAAAACAGTGTGTTCCTAGAGCAGAATGAAGACAGTGTGTTCCTAATGCAGAGTGAAGACAGTGTGTTCCTAGAGCAGAGTGAAGACAGTGTGTTCCTAATGCAGAGTGAAGACTGTGTTCCAAGAGCAGAGTGAAGACAGTGTGTTCCTAATGCAGAGTGAAGACTGTGTGTTCCCAGAGCAGAGTGAAGACAGTGTGTTCCTAACGCAGAGTGAAGACTGTGTGTTCCCAGAGCAGAGTGAAGACAGTGTGTTCCTAGAGCAGAGTGAAGACAGTGTGTTCCTAATGCAGAGTTGCGGTGTATGTGCATGGAGCAGAGTGAAGACAGTGTGTTCCTAATGCAGATGAAGACAGTGTGTTCCTAGAGCAGAGTGAAGACAGTGTATTCCTAATGCAGAGTGAAGACTGTGTTCCTAGAGCAGAGTGAAGACAGTGTGTTCCTAATGCAGAGTGAAGACTGTGTGTTCCCAGAGCAGAGTGAAGACAGTGTGTTCCTAACGCAGAGTGAAGACAGTGTGTTCCTAGAGCAGAGTGAAGACTGTGTGTTCCTAGAGCAGAGTGAAGACAGTGTGTTCCTAGAGCAGGGTGAAGACAGTGTGATCCTAAGGCAGAGTGAAGACAGTGTGTTCCTAGAGCAGAGTGAAGACAGTGTGTTCCTAGAGCAGAGTGAAGACAGTGTGTTCCTAACGCATATTGAAGACAGTGTGTTCCTAACGCAGTGTTGCGGTGTATGTGCATGGAGCAGAGTGAAAACAGTGTGTTCCTAGAGCAGAATGAAGACAGTGTGTTCCTAATGCAGAGTGAAGACAGTGTGTTCCTAGAGCAGAGTGAAGACAGTGTGTTCCTAATGCAGAGTGAAAAGTGTGTTCCTAGAGCAGAGTGAAGACAGTGTGTTCCTAATGCAGAGTGAAAAGTGTGTTCCTAGAGGAGAGTGAATCAGTGTTTTTTTAATGCAGAGTGAAGACAGTGTGTTCCTAATGCAGAGTGCGGTGTTTGTGCATGGAGCAGAGTGAAGACAGTGTGTTCCTAATGCAGATGAAGACAGTGTGTTCCGAGAGCATAGTGAAGACTGTGTATTCCTAATGCAGAGTGAAGACTGTGTTCCTAGAGCAGAGTGAAGACTGTGTGTTCCTAATGCAGAGTGAAGACAGTGTGTTCCTAGAGCATAGTGAAGACAGTGTGTTCCTAATGCAGAGTGAACAGTGTGTTCCTAGAGCAGAGTGAATCAGTGTTTTTTTAATGCAGAGTGAAGACAGTGTGTTCCTAATGCAGAGTTGCGGTGTATGTGCATGGAGCAGAGTGAAGACAGTGTGTTCCTAATGCAGATGAAGACAGTGTGTTCCTACAGCAGAGTGAAGACTGTGTATTCCTAATACAGAGTGAAGACTGTGTTCCTAGAGCAGAGTGAAGACAGTGTGTTCCTAGAGCAGAGTGAAGACTGTGTATTCCTAATGCAGAGTGAAGACTGTGTTCCTAGAGCAGAGTGAAGACAGTGTGTTCCTAATGCAGAGTGAAGACTGTGTGTTCCCAGAGCAGAGTGATGACCGTGTGTTCGTAGAGCAGAGTGAAGAGAGTGTGTTCCTAGAGCAGAGGGAAGACAGTGTGTTCCTAGAGCAGAGTGAAGACAGTGTGTTCCTAGAGCAGGGTGAAGACAGTGTGATCCTAATGCATAGTGAAGACAGTGTGTTCCTAGAGCAGAGTGAAGACAGAGTGTTCCAAATGCATCGTGAAGACAGTGTGTTCCTAGAGCAGAGTGAAGACAGTGTGTTCCTAATGCAGAGTTGCGGTGTACGTGCATGGAGCAGAGTGAAGACAGTGTGTTCCTAGAGCAGAGTGAAGACAGTATGTTCCTAACACAGAGTAAAGTCAGTGTGTTCCTATAGCATAATGAAGACAGTGTGTTCCTAACGCAGAGTGAAGACAGTGCTTTCCTAATGCAAAGTTGCGAAGTATGTGCATGGAGCAGAGTGAAAACCTTGTGTTCCTAGAGCAGATGAAGACAGTGTGTTCCTAATGCAAAGTGACGACTGTGAGTTCCTAGAGCAGAGTGAAGACACTGTTCCAAATGCAGAGTGAAGACAGTGTGTTCGTAATGCAGAGTGACGACAGTGTGTTCCTAATGCAGAGTGAAGACTGTGTGTTCCTAGAGCAGAGTGAAGATAGTGTGTTCCTAGAGCAGAATGAGGACAGTGTGTTCCTAATGCAGAGTGAAGACCGTGTGTTCCTAATGCAGAGTGAAGACAGTGTGTTCCTCGAGCAGAGTGAAGACAGTGTGTTCCAAACGCAGAGTTGCGGTGTATGTGCATGGAGCAGAGTGAAGACAGTGTGTTCCTAGATCAGAATGAAGAAAGTGTGTTCCTAATGCAGAGTGAAGAAAGTGTGTTCCTATTGCAGAGTGAAGACAATGTCTTCCTAGAGCAGAGTGAAGACAGTGTGTTCCTAATGTATAGTTAAGACAGTGTGTTCCTAACACAGAGTGAAGACAGTGTGTTCCAAAGGCATAGTGAAGACGGTGTGTTCCTAACGCATAGAGAAGACACTATGTTCCTACGCATATTGAAGACAGTGTGTTCCTAATGCAGTGTTGCGGTGTATGTGGATGGAGCAGAGTGAAAACAGTGTGTTCCTAGAGCAGAATGAAGACAGTGTGTTCCTAATGCAGAGTGAAGACAGTGTGTTCCTAGAGCAGAGTGAAGACAGTGTGTTCCTAATGCAGAGTGAAGACTGTGTTCCAAGAGCAGAGTGAAGACAGTGTGTTCCTAATGCAGAGTGAAGACTGTGTGTTCCCAGAGCAGAGTGAAGACAGTGTGTTCCTAACGCAGAGTGAAGACTGTGTGTTCCCAGAGCAGAGTGAAGACAGTGTGTTCCTAGAGCAGAGTGAAGACAGTGTGTTCCTAATGCAGAGTTGCGGTGTATGTGCATGGAGCAGAGTGAAGACAGTGTGTTCCTAATGCAGATGAAGACAGTGTGTTCCTAGAGCAGAGTGAAGACAGTGTATTCCTAATGCAGAGTGAAGACTGTGTTCCTAGAGCAGAGTGAAGACAGTGTGTTCCTAATGCAGAGTGAAGACTGTGTGTTCCCAGAGCAGAGTGAAGACAGTGTGTTCCTAACGCAGAGTGAAGACAGTGTGTTCCTAGAGCAGAGTGAAGACTGTGTGTTCCTAGAGCAGAGTGAAGACAGTGTGTTCCTAGAGCAGGGTGAAGACAGTGTGATCCTAAGGCAGAGTGAAGACAGTGTGTTCCTAGAGCAGAGTGAAGACAGTGTGTTCCTAGAGCAGAGTGAAGACAGTGTGTTCCTAACGCATATTGAAGACAGTGTGTTCCTAACGCAGTGTTGCGGTGTATGTGCATGGAGCAGAGTGAAAACAGTGTGTTCCTAGAGCAGAATGAAGACAGTGTGTTCCTAATGCAGAGTGAAGACAGTGTGTTCCTAGAGCAGAGTGAAGACAGTGTGTTCCTAATGCAGAGTGAAAAGTGTGTTCCTAGAGCAGAGTGAAGACAGTGTGTTCCTAATGCAGAGTGAAAAGTGTGTTCCTAGAGGAGAGTGAATCAGTGTTTTTTTAATGCAGAGTGAAGACAGTGTGTTCCTAATGCAGAGTGCGGTGTTTGTGCATGGAGCAGAGTGAAGACAGTGTGTTCCTAATGCAGATGAAGACAGTGTGTTCCGAGAGCATAGTGAAGACTGTGTATTCCTAATGCAGAGTGAAGACTGTGTTCCTAGAGCAGAGTGAAGACTGTGTGTTCCTAATGCAGAGTGAAGACAGTGTGTTCCTAGAGCATAGTGAAGACAGTGTGTTCCTAATGCAGAGTGAACAGTGTGTTCCTAGAGCAGAGTGAATCAGTGTTTTTTTAATGCAGAGTGAAGACAGTGTGTTCCTAATGCAGAGTTGCGGTGTATGTGCATGGAGCAGAGTGAAGACAGTGTGTTCCTAATGCAGATGAAGACAGTGTGTTCCTACAGCAGAGTGAAGACTGTGTATTCCTAATACAGAGTGAAGACTGTGTTCCTAGAGCAGAGTGAAGACAGTGTGTTCCTAGAGCAGAGTGAAGACTGTGTATTCCTAATGCAGAGTGAAGACTGTGTTCCTAGAGCAGAGTGAAGACAGTGTGTTCCTAATGCAGAGTGAAGACTGTGTGTTCCCAGAGCAGAGTGATGACCGTGTGTTCGTAGAGCAGAGTGAAGAGAGTGTGTTCCTAGAGCAGAGGGAAGACAGTGTGTTCCTAGAGCAGAGTGAAGACAGTGTGTTCCTAGAGCAGGGTGAAGACAGTGTGATCCTAAGGCAGAGTGAAGACAGTGTGTTCCTAGAGCAGAGTGAAGACAGTGTGTTTCTAGAGCAGAGTGAAGACAGTGTGTTTTAGAGCAGAGTGAAGACAGTGTGTTCCTAGAACAGAGTGAAGACAGTGTGTTCCTAGAGCAGAGTGAAGAGAGTGTGTTCCTAGAGAAGAGTGAAGACAATGAGTTCCTAGACCAGAGTGAAGACACTGTGTTCATAATGCAGAGTGAAGACATTGTGTTCCTAATGCAGAGTGAAGAAAGCGTTTTCCTAGAGCAAAGTGAAGACACTGTGTTCCTAATGCAGAGTGAAGACAGTGTGTTCCTAGAGAAGAGTGTAGACAGTGTGTTTTTAGAGCAGAGTGAAAACAGTGTGTTCCTAGAGCAGAGTGAAGACAGTGTGTTCCTAGAGCAGAGTGAAGACAGTGTGTCCCTAACACAGAGTTCCGGTGTATGTGCCTGGAGCAGAGTGAAGACTCCGTATTCCTAATGCAGAATGAAGACAGTGTGTTCCTAGAGCAGAGTGAAGACACTGTGTTCATAATGCAGAGTGAAGACATTGTGTTCCTAATGCAGAGTGAAGAAAGCGTTTTCCTAGACCAGAGTGAAGACACTGTGTTCCTAATGCAGAGTGAAGACTGTGTGTTCCTAGAGAAGAGTGAAGACAGTGTGTTCCTAGAGCAAAGTGAAGACAGTGTGTTCCTAGAGCAGAGTGAAGACAGTGTGTTCCTAGAGCAGATTGAAGACAGTGTATTCCTAGAGCAGAAAAAAGACAGTGTGTTCCTAACGGAGAGTGAAGACAGTGTGTTCCTAACACAGAGTTGCGGTGTATGTGCCTGAAGCAGAGTGAAGACACTGTGTTCCTAATGCAGAGTGAAGACAGTGTGTTCCTAGAGCAGAATGAAGACAGTGTGTTCCTAATGCAGAGTGAAGACAGGGTGTTCCTAGAGCAGGGTGAAGACAGTGTGTTCCTTATGCAGAGTGAAGACAGTATGTTCCTAGATCAGAGTGAAGACAGTGTGTTCCTAGAATGGAGTGAAGACAGTGTTATCCTAACGCATTTTGAAGACAGTGTGTTCTTAATGCAGAGTGAAGACAGTGTGTTCCTAATGCAGAATGAAGACAGTGTGTTCCTAGAGCAGAGTGAAGACAGTGTGTTCCTAATGCAGAGTGAACAGTGTGTTCCTAGAGCAGAGTGAATCAGTGTTTTTTTAATGCAGAGTGAAGACAGTGTGTTCCTAATGCAGAGTTGCGGTGTATGTGCATGGAGCAGAGTGAAGACAGTGTGTTCCTAATGCAGATGAAGACAGTGTGTTCCTAGAGCAGAGTGAAGACTGTGTATTCCTAATACAGAGTGAAGACTGTGTTCCTAGAGCAGAGTGAAGACAGTGTGTTCCTAGAGCAGAGTGAAGACTGTGTATTCCTAATGCAGAGTGAAGACTGTGTTCCTAGAGCAGAGTGAAGACAGTGTGTTCCTAATGCAGAGTGAAGACTGTGTGTTCCCAGAGCAGAGTGATGACCGTGTGTTCGTAGAGCAGAGTGAAGAGAGTGTGTTCCTAGAGCAGAGGGAAGACAGTGTGTTCCTAGAGCAGAGTGAAGACAGTGTGTTCCTAGAGCAGGGTGAAGACAGTGTGATCCTAAGGCAGAGTGAAGACAGTGTGTTCCTAGAGCAGAGTAAAGACAGTGTGTTTCTAGAGCAGAGTGAAGACAGTGTGTTTTAGAGCAGAGTGAAGACAGTGTGTTCCTAGAACAGAGTGAAGACAGTGTGTTCCTAGAGCAGAGTGAAGAGAGTGTGTTCCTAGAGAAGAGTGAAGACAATGAGTTCCTAGAGCAGAGTGAAGACACTGTGTTCATAATGCAGAGTGAAGACATTGTGTTCCTAATGCAGAGTGAAGAAAGCGTTTTCCTAGAGCAAAGTGAAGACACTGTGTTCCTAATGCAGAGTGAAGACAGTGTGTTCCTAGAGAAGAGTGTAGACAGTGTGTTTTTAGAGCAGAGTGAAAACAGTGTGTTCCTAGAGCAGAGTGAAGACAGTGTGTTCCTAGAGCAGAGTGAAGACAGTGTGTCCCTAACACAGAGTTCCGGTGTATGTGCCTGGAGCAGAGTGAAGACTCCGTATTCCTAATGCAGAATGAAGACAGTGTGTTCCTAGAGCAGAGTGAAGACACTGTGTTCATAATGCAGAGTGAAGACATTGTGTTCGTAATGCAGAGTGAAGAAAGCGTTTTCCTAGACCAGAGTGAAGACACTGTGTTCCTAATGCAGAGTGAAGACTGTGTGTTCCTAGAGAAGAGTGAAGACAGTGTGTTCCTAGAGCAAAGTGAAGACAGTGTGTTCCTAGAGCAGAGTGAAGACAGTGTGTTCCTAGAGCAGATTGAAGACAGTGTATTCCTAGAGCAGAAAAAAGACAGTGTGTTCCTAACGCAGAATGAAGACAGTGTGTTCCTAACGCATAGTTGCGGTGTATGTGCCTGGAGCACAGTGAAGACACTGTGTTCCTAATGCAGAGTGAAGACAGTGTGTTCCTAGTGCAGAGTGTTGACAGTGTGTTCCTAGAACGGAGTGAAGACAGTGAGATCCTAACGCAGAGTGAAGACAGTTTGTTCTTAATGCAGAGTGAAGACAGTGTGTTCCTAGAGCAGAGTGATGATTGTGTGTTCCTAATGCAGAGTTGCTGTGTATGTGCATGGAGCAGAGTGAAGACAGTGTGTTCCTAATGCAGAGTGCAGACAGTGTGTTCCTAATGCTGAGTGAAAACAGTGTGTTCCTAATGCAGAGTGAAGATAGTGTGTTCCTAACTAAGAGTTAAGAAAGTATGTTCCTAGAGCAGAGTGAAGACAGTGTGTTTTAGAGCAGAGTGAAGACAGTGTGTTCCTAGATCAGAGTAAAGACAGTGTGTTCCTAAGGCAGAGTGAAGACAGTGATTTCCTAATGCAGAGTGAAGAGAGTGTGTTCCTAACGCAGAGTTAAGACAGTGTGTTCCTAGAGCAGAGTGAAGACAGTGTGTTCCTAGAGCAGAGTGAAGACAATGTGTTCTTAATGCAGAGTGAAGACAGTGTGTTCCTAGAGCATCGTGTAGACACTGTGTTCCTAACACAGTGTTATGGTGTATTGCATGAAGTAGAGTGAAGACAGTGTGTTCCTAGAGCATAGTGAAGTGAGTGTGTCCTAGAGCAGAGTGAAAACAGTGTGTTCTAGAGCAGAGTGAAGACTGTGTTCCTAGAGCAGAGTGAAGACAGTGTGTTCCTAATGCAGAGTGAAGACTGTGTGTTCCCAGAGCAGAGTGAAGACCGTGTGTTCCCAGAGCAGAGTGAATACAGTGTGTTCCTAACGCAGAGTGAAGACAGTGTGTTCCTAACGCAGAGTGAAGACAGTGTGTTCCTAATGTATAGTTAAGACAGTGTGTTCCTAACGCAGAGTGAAGACAGTGTGTTCCAAACGCATAGTGAAGACGGGGTGTTTTTAACGCATAGTGAAGACACTATGTTCCTAACGCATATTGAAGACAGTGTGTTTCTAACGCAGTGTTGCGGTGTATGTGCATGGAGCAGAGTGAAAACAGTGTGTTCCTAGAGCAGAGTGAAGAGTGTGTGTTCCTAATGCAGAGTGAAGACAGTGTGTTCCTAGAGCAGAGTGAAGACAGTGTGTTCCTAATGCAGAGTGAACAGTGTGTTCCTAGAGCAGAGTGAATCAGTGTTTTTTTAATGCAGAGTGAAGACAGTGTGTTCCTAATGCAGAGTTGCGGTGTATGTGCATGGAGCAGAGTGAAGACAGTGTGTTCCTAATGCAGATGAAGACAGTGTGTTCCTAGAGCAGAGTGAAGACTGTGTATTCCTAATGCAGAGTGAAGACTGTGTTCCTAGAGCAGAGTGAAGACAGTGTGTTCCTAATGCAGAGTGAAGACTGTGTGTTCCCAGAGCAGAGTGAAGACAGTGTGTTCCTAACGCAGAGTGAAGACAGTGTGTTCCTAGAGCAGAGTGAAGGCAGTGTGTTCCTAGAGCAGAGTGAAGACAGTGTGTTCCTAGAGCAGGGTGAAGACAGTGTGATCCTAAGGCAGAGTGAAGACAGTGTGTTCCTAGAGCAGAGTGAAGACAGTGTGTTTCTAGAGCAGAGTGAAGACAGTGTGTTCCTAGAGAAGAGTGAAGACAGTGTGTTCCTAGAACAGAGTAAAAAGAGTGTGTTCCTAGAGCAGAGTGAAGACAGTGTGTTCCTAGAGAAGAGTGAAGACAATGTGTTCCTAGAACAGAGTGTAGACACTGTGTTCATAATGCAGAGTGAAGACATTGTGTTCCTAATGCAGAGTGAAGAAAGCGTTTTCCTAGAGCAAAGTGAAGACACTGTGTTCCTAATGCAGAGTGAAGACAGTGTGTTCCTAGAGAAGAGTGAAGACAGTGTGTTTTTAGAGCAGAGTGAATACAGTGTGTTCCTAGAGCAGAGTGAAGACAGTGTGTTCCTAAAGCATATTGAAGACAGTGTGTTCCTAACGCAGTGTTGCGGTGTATGTGCATGGAGCAGAGTGAAAACAGTGTGTTCATAGAGCAGAATGAAGACAGTGTGTTCCTAATGCAGAGTGAAGACAGTGTGTTCCTAGAGAAGAGTGAAGACAGTGTGTTTTTAGAGCAGAGTGAAGACAGTGTGTTCCTAACGCATAGTGAAGACACTATGTTCCTAACGCATATTGAAGACAGTGTGATCCTAACGCAGTGTTGCGGTGTATGTGCATGGAGCAGAGTGAAAACAGTGTGTTCCTAGAGCAAAATGAAGACAGTGTGTTCCTAATGCAGAGTGAAGACAGTGTGTTACTATGGCAGGGTGAAGACAGTGTGTTCCTAGAGCAGAATGAAGACAGTGTGTTCCTATTGCAGGGTGAAGACAGTGTGTTCCTAGAGCAAAATGAACACAGTGTGTTCCAAGAGCAGAGTGAAGACAGTGTGTTCCTAGAGCAGAGTGAAGACAGTGTGTTCCTAGAGAAGAGTGAAGTCAGTATGTTCCTATAGCAGAGTGAAGACAGTGTGTTCCTAGAGCAGAGTGAAGACAGTGTTTTCCTTGAGCAGAGTGACGATAGTGTGCTCCTAGAGCAGAGTCAAGACAGTGTGTTCCTAGACCAGAATGAAGACAGTGTGTTCCTAATGCAGAGTGAAGACAGTGTGTTCCTTCAGCAGAGTGAAGACAGTGTGTTCCTTACACAGAGTGAAGACAGTATGTTCCTAGAGCAGAGTGAAGACAGTGTGTTCGTAGAACGGAGTGAAGACACTGTGATCCTAACGAATTTTAAAGACAGTGTGTTCTTAATGCAGAGTGAAGACAGTGTGTTCCTAGAGCATAGTGAAGACACTGTGTTCCTAACACAGTTTTACGGTGTATTGCATGAAGTAGAGTGAAGACAGTGTGTTCATAGAGCATAGTGAATTCAGTGTGTTCTAGAGCAGAGTTAAAACAGTGTGTTCTAGAGCAGAGTGAAGACAGTGTGTTCCTAACGCAGAGTGAAGACAGTTTGTTCCTAGAGCAGAATGAAGACAGTGTGTTCCTAATGGAGAGTGAAGACAGTGTGTTCCTAACGCAGAGTGAAGACAGTGTGTTCCTAGAGCAGAAAGAAGACAGTGTGTTCCTAACGGAGAGTGAAGACAGTGTGTTCCTAACGAAGAGTTGCGGTGTATGTTCATGGAGCAGAGTGAAGACAATGTGTTCCTCTAGCAGAGTGAAGACAGTTTGTTCCTAAGGCAGAGTTAAAAGTGTGTTCCCAGAGCAGAGTGAAGACAGTGTTTTCCTAATGCAGAGTGAAGACAGTGTGTTCATAACGCAGAGTTGCTGTGTATATGCATTGAACAGAGTGAAGACAGTGTGTTCCTAACGCAGATGAAGACAGTGTGTTCCTAGAGCAGAGTGAAGACTGTGTGTTCCTAATTCAGAGTGAAGACTGTGTTCCTAGAGCAGAGTGAAGACAGTGTGTTCTTAATGCAGAGTGAAGACTGTGTGTTCCCAGAGCAGAGTGAAGACCGTGTGTTCCCAGAACAGAGTGAAGACAGTGTGTTCCTAACGCAGAGTGAAGACACTGTGTTCCTAGAGCAGATTTGCAGTGTCTATGCATGGAGCATAGTGAAGAGATTGTGTTCATAGAGGAGAGTGAAGAGAGTGTGTACCTAGAGCAGAGGGAAGACAGTGTGTTCCTAGAGCAGAGGGAAGACAGTTGGTCCTAAAGCAGAGTGAAGACAGTCTGTTCCTAATGCAGATTGAAGACAGTGTGATCCTAGAGCAGAGTGAAGACAGTGTGTTCCTAGAGCAGAGTTGCCATGTATGTGCATGGAGCAGAGTGAAGACAGTGTGTTCCTAATGCAGAGTGAAGACAGTGTGTTCCTAATGCAGAGTGAAGACAATGTGTTCCTAATGCAGACTGAAGACTGTGTGTTCCTAGAGCAGAGTTGCGGTGTATATGCATGGAGCAGAGTGAAGACAGTGTTTTCCTAGAGCAGAGTGAAGAGAGTGTGTTCCTAGAGCAGAGGGAAGACAGTGTTTTCCTAAAGCAGAGTGAAGACAGTGTGTTCCTAGTGCAGACTGAAGACAATATCTTCCACGGCAGAGAGAAGACAGTGTGTTCGTAAAGCAGAGTGAAGACAGTGTGTTCATAATGCAGAGTGAAGACAGTGTTCTCCTAGAGCAGTGTGAAGTCTGTTTGTTCCTAATGCACAGTGACGACAGTGTGTTCATAATGCAGAGTGAAGACAGTGTGTTCCCAGAGCAGAGTGAAGACAGTGTTTTCCTAATGCAGAGTGAAGACAGTGTGTTCCTAACGCAGAGTTGCTGTGTATGTGCATTGAACAGAGTGAAGACAGTGTGTTCCTAATGCAGATGAAGACAGTGTGTTCCTAGGGCAGAGTGAAGACTGTGTGTTCCTAATTCAGAGTGAAGACTGTGTTCCTAGAGCAGAGTGACGACAGTGTGTTCCTAATGCAGAGTGAAGACTGTGTGTTCCCAGAGCAGAGTGAAGACCGTGTGTTAAAAGAAAAGAGTGAAGACGGTGTGTACCTAGAGCAGAATGAAGACAGTGTGTTCCTAATGCAGAGTGAAGACAGTGTGTTCCTAATGCAGAGTGAAGACAGTGTGTTCCTAGAGCAGAGTGAAGACAGTGTGTTCCAAACGCAGAGTTGCGGTGTACGTGCATTGAGCAGAGTGAAGACAGTGTGTTCCTAGAGCAGAGTGAAGACAGTATGTTCCTAACACAGAGTAAAGACAGTGTGTTCCTATAGCAGAATGAAGACAGTGTGTTCCTAACGCAGCGTGAAGACAGTGTTTCCTTATGCAAAGTTGCGAAGTATGTGCATGGAGCAGAGTGAAGACCGTGTGTTCATAGAGCATATGTAGACAGTGTGTTCCTAATGCAAAGTGACGACTGTGAGTTCCTAGAGCAGAGTGAAGACACTGTTCCAAATGCAGAGTGAAGACAGTGTGTTCGTAATGCAGAGTGACGACAGTGTGTTCCTAATGCAGAGTGAAGACTGTGTGTTCCTAGAGCAGAGTAAAGACAGTGTGTTCCTATAGCAGAATGAAGACAGTGTGTTCCTAACGCAGCGTGAAGACAGTGCTTTCCTTATGCAAAGTTGCGAAGTATGTGCATGGAGCAGAGTGAAGATCGTGTGTTCCTAGAGCATATGAAGACAGTGTGTTCCTAATGCAAAGTGACGACTGTGAGTTCCTAGATCAGAGTGAAGACACTGTTCCAAATGCAGAGTGAAGACAGTGTGTTCGTAATGCAGAGTGACGACAGTGTGTTCCTAATGCAGAGTGAAGACTGTGTGTTCCTAGAGCAGAGTGAAGATAGTGTGTTCCTAGAGCAGAATGAAGACAGTGTGTTCCTAATGCAGAGTGAAGACCGTGTGTTCCTAATGCAGAGTGAAGACAGTGTGTTCCTCGAGCAGAGTGAAGACAGTGTGTTCCAAACGCAGAGTTGCGGTGTATGTGCATGGAGCAGAGTGAAGACAGTGTGTTCCTAGAGCAGAATGAAGACAGTGTGTTCCTAATACAGAGTGAAGAAAGTGTGTTCCTATTGCAGAGTGAAGACAATGTCTTCCTAGAGCAGAGTGAAGACAGTGTGCTCCTAATGTATAGTTAAGACAGTGTGTTACTAACGCAGAGTGAAGACAGTGTGTTCCAAACGCATAGTGAAGACGGTGTGTTCCTAACGCATAGTGAAGACACTATGTTCCTAACGCAGTGTTGCGGTGTATGTGCATGGAGCAGAGTGAAAACAGTGTGTTCCTAGAGCAGAATGAAGACAGTGTGTTCCTAATGCAGAGTGAAGACAGTGTGTTCCTAGAGCAGAGTGAAGACAGTGTGTTCCTAATGCAGAGTGAACAGTGTGTTCCTAGAGCAGAGTGAATCAGTGTTTTTTTAATGCAGAGTGAAGACAGTGTGTTCCTAATGCAGAGTTGCGGTGTATGTGCATGGAGCAGAGTGAAGACAGTGTGTTCCTAATGCAGATGAAGACAGTGTGTTCCTAGAGCAGAGAGAAGACTGTGTATTCCTAATGCAGAGTGAAGACTTTGTTCCTAGAGCAGAGTGAAGACAGTGTGTTCCTAATGCAGAGTGAAGACTGTGTGTTCCCAGAGCAGAGTGAAGACATTGTGTTCCTAACACAGAGTGAAGACAGTGTGTTCCTAGAGCAGAGTGAAGACAGTGTGTTCCTAGAGCAGAGTGAAGACAGTGTGTTCCTAATGCACAGTGAAGACACTGTGTTCCTAACGCAGAGTGAAGACAGTGTGTTCCTAATGCAGAGTAAAGACAGTGTGTTCCTAGAGCAGAGTTGCGGTGTATATGCATGGAGCATAGTGAAGACAGTGTGTTCCTAGAAGATAGTGAAGAGAGTGTGTACCTAGAGCAGAGGGAAGACAGTGTGTTCCTAAAGCAGAGTGAAGACTGTGTGGTCCAACTTCAGATTGAAGACAGTGTGTTCCTAGAGCAGAGTGATGACTGTGTGTTCCAAATTCAGAGTGAAGAATGTGTTCCTAGAGCAGAGTGAAGACAGTGTGTTCCTAATGCAGAGTGAAGACTGTGTGTTCCCAGAGCAGAGTGAAGACCATGTGTTACCAGAGAAGAGTGAAGACAGTGTGTTCCTAATGCAGAGTGAAGACAGTGTGTTCCTAATTCAGATTGAAGACAGTGTGTTCCTAGAGCAGAGTGGAGACAGTGGCTCCTAGAGCAGAGGGAAGACAGTGTGGTCCTAAAGCAGAGTGAAGACAGTGTGTTCCTAATGCAGAGTGAAGACAGTGTGTTCCTAGAGCAGAGTGAAGACAGTGTGTTCCAAATGCATAGTGAAGACAGTGTGTTCCTAGAGCAGAGTGAAGACAGTGTGTTCCTAACGCAGAGTTGCGGTGTACGTGCATGGAGCAGAGTGAAGACTGTGATCCTAGAGCAGAGTGAAGACAGTATCTTCCTAACACAGAGTAAAGACAGTGTATTCTTATAGCAGAATGAAGACAGTGTGTTCCTAACGCAGAGTGAAGACAGTGCTTTCCTAATGCAAAGTTGTGAAGTATGTGCATGGAGCAGAGTGAAGACCGTGTGTTCCTAGAGCAGATGAAGACAGTGTGTTCCTAATGCAAAGTGACGACTGTGAGTTCCTAGAGCAGAGTAAAGACACTGTTCCAAATGCAGAGTGAAGACAGTGTGTTCGTAATGCAGAGTGACGACAGTGTGTTCCTAATGCAGAGTGAAGACTGTGTGTTCCTAGAGCAGAGTGAAGATAGTGTGTTCCTAGAGCAGAATGAAGACAGTGTGTTCCTAATACAGAGTGAAGACCGTGTGTTCCTAATGCAGAGTGAAGACAGTGTGTTCCTCGAGCAGAGTGAAGACAGTGTGTTCCAAACGAAGAGTTGCGGTGTATGTGCATGGAGCAGAGTGAAGACAGTGTGTTCCTCGAGCAGAGTGAAGAAAGTGTGTTCCTATTGCAGAGTGAAGACAATGTCTTCCTAGAGTAGAGTGAAGACAGTGTGTTCCTAATGTATAGTTAAGACAGTGTGTTCCTAATGCAGAGTGAAGACAGTGTGTTCCAAACGCATAGTGAAGACGGTGTGTTCCTAACGCATAGTGAAGACACTATGTTCCTAACGCATATTGAAGACAGTGTGTGTTGCGGTGTATGTGCATGGAGCAGAGTGAAAACAGTGTGTTCCTAGAGCAGAGTGAAGACAGTGTGTTCCTAATGCAGAGTGAAGACAGTGTGTTCCTAGAGCAGAGTGAAGACAGTGTGTTCCTAATGCAGAGTGAACAGTGTGTTCCTAGAGCAGAGTGAATCAGTGTTTTTTTAATGCAGAGTGAAGACAGTGTGTTCCTAATGCAGAGTTGCGGTGTATGTGCATGGAGCAGAGTGAAGACAGTGTGTTCCTAATGCAGATGAAGACAGTGTGTTCCTAGAGCAGAGTGAAGACTGTGTATTCCTAATGCAGAGTGAAGACTGTGTTCCTAGAGCAGAGTGAAGACAGTGTGTTCCTAATGCAGAGTGAAGACTGTGTGTTCCCAGAGCAGAGTGAAGACAGTGTGTTCCTAGAGCAGAGTGAAGACAGTTTGTTCCTAAGGCAGAGTGAACAGTGTGTTCCCAGAGCAGAGGGAAGACAGTGTTTTCCTAATGCAGAGTGAAGACAGTGTGTTCCTAACGCAGAGTTGCTGTGTATGTGCATTGAACAGAGTGAAGACTGTGTGTTCCTAATGCAGATGAAGACAGTGTGTTCCTAGGGCAGAGTGAAGACTGTGTGTTCCTAATTCAGAGTGAAGACTGTGTTCCTAGAGCAGAGTGACGACAGTGTGTTCCTAATGCAGAGTGAAGACTGTGTGTTCCCAGAGCAGAGTGAAGACCGTGTGTTACCAGAGAAGAGTGAAGACAGTGTGTTCGCAGAGCAGAGTGAAGACAGTGTGTTCCTAACTGAGTGAAGACAGTGTGTTCCTAACGCAGAGTGAAGACAGTGTTTTCCTAGAGCAGAGTTGCAGTGTATATGCATGGAGCATAGTGAAGAGAGTGTGTACCTAGAGCAGAATGAAGACAGTGTGTTCCTAATGCAGAGTGAAGACAGTGTGTTCCTAATGCAGAGTGAAGACAGTGTGTTCCTAGAGCATAGTGAAGACACTGTGTTCCTAACACAGTATTGCGGTGTATTGCATGAAGTAGAGTGAAGACAGTGTGTTCCTAGAGCATAGTGAAGACAGTGTGTTCTTAACACAGAGTTGCGGTGTATGTGCATGGATTAGAGTGAAGACAGTGTGTTCCTAGAGCAGAGTGAAGACAGTGTGTTCTAGAGCAGAGTGAAGACAGTGTGTTCCTAACGCAGAGTGAAGACAGTGTGTTCCTAGAGCAGAATGAAGACAGTGTGTTACTAACGGAGAGTGAAGACAGTGTGTTCCTAATGCAGAGTTGCGGTGTATGTGCATGGAGAAGAGTGAAGACATTGTGTTCCTAGAGCAGAGTGAAGACAGTTTGTTCCTAAGGCAGAGTGAAGAGTGTGTTCCCAGAGCAGAGTGAAGACAGTGTTTTCCTAATGCAGAGTGAAGACAGTGTGTTCCTAACGCAGAGTTGCTGTGTATGTGCATTGAACAGAGTGAAGACAGTGTGTTCCTAATGCAGATGAAGATAGTGTGTTCCTAGGGCAGAGTGAAGACTGTGTGTTCCTAATTCAGAGTGAAGACTGTGTTCCTAGAGCAGAGTCACGACAGTGGGTTCCTTATGCAGAGTGAAGACTGTGTGTTCCCAGAGCAGAGTGAAGACCGTGTGTAACCAGAGAAGAGTGAAGACAGTGTGTTCCTAATGCAGAGTGAAGACAGTGTGTTCCTAACGCAGAGTGAAGACAGTGTGTTCCTAGAGCAGACTTCCGGTGTATATGCATGGAGCATAGTGAAGACAGTGTGTTCCTAGAGGAGAGAGAAGAGAGTGTGTACCTAGAGCAGAGGGAAGACAGTGTGTTCCTAAAGCAGAGTGAAGACAGTGTGTTCCTAATTCAGATTGAAGACAGTGTGTTCCTAGAGCAGAGTGGAGACAGTGTCTTCCTAGAGCAGAGGGAAGACAGTGTGGTCCTAAAGCAGAGTGAAAACAGTGTGTTCCTAATGCAGAGTGAAGACAGTATGTTCCTAGAGCAGAGTGAAGACAGTGTGTTCCAAATGCATAGTGAAGACAGTGTGTTCCTAGAGCAGAGTGAAGACAGTGTGTTCCAAACGCAGACTTGCGGTGTACGTGCATGGAGCAGAGTGAAGACAGTGTGTTCCTAGAGCAGAGTGAAGACAGTATGTTCCTAACACAGAGTAAAGACAGTGTGTTCCTATAGCAGAATGAAGACAGTGTGTTCCTAACACAGCGTGAAGACAGTGCTTTCCTTATGCAAAGTTGCGAAGTATGTGCATGGAGCAGAGTAAAGACCGTGTGTTCCTAGAGCATATGAAGACAGTGTGTTCCTAATGCAAAGTGACGACTGTGAGTTCCTAGAGCAGAGTGAAGACACTGTTCCAAATGCAGAGTGAAGACAGTGTGTTCGTAATGCAGAGTGACGACAGTGTGTTCCTAATGCAGAGTGAAGACTGTGTGTTCCTTGAGCAGAGTGAAGATAGTGTGTTCCTAGAGCAGAATGAAGACAGTGTGTTCCTAATGCAGAGTGAAGACCGTGTGTTTCTAATGCAGAGTGAAGACAGTGTGTTCCTCGAGCAGAGTGAAGACAGTGTGTTCCAAACGCAGAGTTGCGGTGTATGTGCATGGAGCAGAGTGAAGACAGTGTGTTCCTAGAGCAGAATGAAGACAGTGTGTTCCTAATGCAGAGTGAAGAAAGTGTGTTCCTATTGCAGAGTGAAGACAATGTCTTCCTAGAGCAGAGTGAAGACAGTGTGCTCCTAATCTATAGTTAAGACAGTGTGTTCCTAACGCAGAGTGAAGACAGTGTGTTCCAAACGCATAGTGAAGACAGTGTGTTCCTAACGAATAGTGAAGACACTATGTTCCTAACGCATATTAAAGACAGTGTGTTCCTAACGCAGTGTTGCGGTGTATGTGCATGGAGCTGAGTTAAAACAGTGTGTTCCTAGAGCAGAATGAAGACAGTGTGTTCCTAATGCAGAGTGAAGACAGTGTGTTCCTAGAGCAGAGTGAAGACAGTGTGTTCCTAATGCAGAGTGATCAGTGTGTTCCTAGAGCAGAGTGAATCAGTGTTTTTTTAATGCAGAGTGAAGACAGTGTGTTACTAATGCAGAGTTGCGGTGTATGTGCATGGAGCAGAGTGAAGACAGTGTGTTCCTAATGCAGATGAAGACAGTGTGTTCCTAGAGCAGAGAGAAGACTGTGTATTCCTAATGCAGAGTGAAGACTGTGTTCCTAGAGCAGAGTGAAGACAGGGTGTTCCTAAGGCAGAGTGAAGACTGTGTGTTCCCAGAGCAGAGTGAAGACAGTGTGTTCCTAACGCAGAGTGAAGACAGTGTGTTCCTAGAGCAGAGTGAAGACAGTGTGTTCCTAGAGCAGAGTGAAGACAGTGTGTTCCTAATGCACAGTGAAGACAGTGTGTTCCTAACGCAGAGTGAAGACAGTGTGTTCCTAATGCAGAGTAAAGACAGTGTGTTCCTAGAGCAGAGTTGTGGTGTATATGCATGGAGCATAGTGAAGACAGTGTGTTCCTAGAAGATAGTGAAGAGAGTGTGTACCTAGAGCAGAGTGAAGACAGTGTTTTCCTAATGCAGAGTGAAGACAGTGTGTTCCTAACGCAGAGTTGCTGTGTATGTGCATTGAACAGAGTGAAGACAGTGTGTTCCTAATGCAGATGAAGACAGTGTGTTCCTAGGGCAGAGTGAAGACTGTGTGTTCCTAATTCAGAGTGAAGACTGTGTTCCTAGAGCAGAGTGACGACAGTGTGTTCCTTATGCAGAGTGAAGACTGTGTGTTCCCAGAGCAGAGTGAAGACCGTGTGTAACCAGAGAAGAGTGAAGACAGTGTGTTCGTAATGCAGAATGACGACAGTGTGATCCTAATGCAGAGTGAAGACTGTGTGTTCCTTGAGCAGAGTGAAGATAGTGTGTTCCTAGAGCAGAATGAAGACAGTGTGTTCCTAATGCAGAGTGAAGACCGTGTGTTCCTAATGCAGAGTGAAGACAGTGTGTTCCTCGAGCAGAGTGAAGACAGTGTGTTCCAAACGCAGAGTTGCGGTGTATGTGCATGGAGCAGAGTGAAGACAGTGTGTTCGTAGAGCAGAATGAAGACAGTGTGTTCCTAATGCAGAGTGAAGAAAGTGTGTTCCTATTGCAGAGTGAAGACAATGTCTTCCTAGAGCAGAGTGAAGACAGTGTGCTCCTAATGTATAGTTAAGACAGTGTGTTCCTAACGCAGAGTGAAGACAGTGTGTTCCAAACGCATAGTGAAGACGGTGTGTTCCTAACGTATAGTGAAGACACTATGTTCCTAACGCATATTGAAGACAGTGTGTTCGTAGAGCAGAATGAAGAGAGTGTGTTCCTAATGCAGAGTGAAGACAGTGTGTTCCTAGTGCAGACTGAAGACATTGTCTTCCACGGCAGAGGGAAGACAGTGTGTTCGTAACGCAGAGTGAAGACAGTGTGTTCCTAATGCAGAGTGAAGACAGCGTTCTCCTAGAGCAGAGTGAAGACTGTTTGTTCCTAATGCAGAGTGAAGACAGTGTGTTCCTAATGCAGAGTGAAGACAGTGTGTTCCTAGAGCAGAGTAAAGACAGTGTGTACCTAGAGCAGAATGAAGACAGTGTGTTCCTAATGCAGATTTAAGACAGTGTGTTCCTAATGCAGAGTGAAGACAGTGTGTTCCTAGAGCATAGTGAAGACACTGTGTTCCTAACACAGTATTGCGGTGTATTGCATGAAGTAGAGTGAAGACAGTGTGTTTCTAGAGCATAGTGAAGACAGTGTGTTCTTAACACAGAGTTGCGGTGTATGTGCATGGAGTAGAGTGAAGACAGTGTGTTCCTAGAGCAGAGTGAAGACAGTATGTTCTAGAACAGAGTGAAGACAGTGTGTTCCTAACGCAGAGTGAAGACAGTGTGTTCCTAGAGCAGAATGAAGACAGTGTGTTTCTAACGGAGAGTGAAGACAGTGTGTTCCTAACGCAGAGTTGCGGTGTATGTGCATGGAGCAGAGGGAAGACATTGTGTTCCTAGAGCAGAGTGAAGACAGTTTGTTCCTAAGGCAGAGTGAACAGTGTGTTCCCAGAGCAGAGTGAAAACAGTGTTTTCCTAATGCAGAGTGAAGACAGTGTGTTCCTAACGCAGAGTTGCTGTGTATGTGCATTGAACAGAGTGAAGACAGTGTGTTCCTAGAACAGAGTGAAAACAGTGTGTTCCTAGAGCAGAGTGAAGACAGTGTGTTTCTAGAGAAGAGTGAAGACAATGTGTTCCTAGAGCAGAGGGTAGACACTGTGTTCATAATGCAGAGTGAAGACATTGTGTTCCTAATGCAGACTGAAGAAAGCGTTTTCCTAGAGCAAAGTGAAGACACTGTGTTCCTAATGCAGAGTGAAGACAGTGTGTTCCTAGAGAAGAGTGAAAACAGTGTGTTTTTAGAGCAGAGTGAAGACAGTGTGTTCCTAGAGCAGAGTGAAGACAGTGTGTTCCTAACGCATATTGAAGACAGTGTGTTCCTAACGCAGTGTTGCGGTGTATGTGCATGGAGCAGAGTGAAAACAGTGTGTTCCTAGAGCAGAATGAAGACAGTGTGTTCCTAATGCAGAGTGAAGACAGTGTGTTCCTAGAGAAGAGTGAAGACAGTGTGTTTTTAGAGCAGAGTGAAGACAGTGTGTTCCTAACGCATAGTGAAGACACTATGTTCCTAACGCATATTGAAGACAGTGTGTTCCTAACACAGTGTTGCGGTGTATGTGCATGGAGCAGAGTGAAAACAGTGTGTTCCTAGAGCAGAATGAAGACAGTGTGTTCCTATGGCAGGGTGAAGACAGTGTGTTCCTAGAGCAGGGTGAAGACAGTGAGTTCCTATGGCAGGGTGAAGACAGTGTGTTCCTAGAGAAAAATGAAGACAGTGTGTTCCTAGAGCAGAGTGAAGACAGTGTGTTCCTAGAGCAGAGTGAAGACAGTGTGTTCCTAGAGAAGAGTGAAGTCAGTATGTTCCTATAGCAGAGTGAAGACAGTGTGTTCCTAGAGCAGAGTGAAGACAGTGTGATCCAAATGCAGAGTGAAGACAGTGTGTTCCTTGAGCAGAGTGAAGATAGTGTGCTCCTAGAGCAGAGTCAAGACAGTGTGTTCCTAGACCACAATGAATACAGTGTGTTCCTAGAGCAGAGTGAAGACAGTGTGATCCAAATGCAGAGTGAAGACAGTGTGTTCCTAACGCCGAGTGAAGACAGTGTCTTCCTAATGCAGAGTGAAGACAGTGTGTTCCTCACGTAGAGTGAAGAGAGTGTGTTCATAGAGCAGTATGAAGACAGTATGTTCCTAGAGCAGAATGAAGACAGTCTGTTCCTAGAGCAGATTGAAGACATTGTGTTCCGTCAGCAGAGTGAAGACAGTGTGTTCCTAGAGCAGAGTGAAGTCTGTGTGTTCCTAGAGCAGAGTGAAGACAGTGTGTTCCTAACACCGAGTTGCGGTGTATGAGCATGGAGTTGAGTGAAGACTGTGTGTTCCTAGAGCAGAGTGAAGACAGTGTGTTCCTCGAGCAGAATGAAGACAGTGTGTTCCTAATGTAGAGAGAATACAGTGTGTTCCTAGAGCATAGTGAAGACAGTGTGTTCCTAACACAGAGTTGCGGTGTATGTGCATGGAGTAGAGTGAAGAGAGTGTTTTCCTAGAGCAAAGACAGTATGTTTCTAACGCAGAGTGTAGACAGTGTGTTCCTAGACCAGAATGAAGACAGTCTGTTCCTAATGCAGTGTTGCGGTGTATGTGCATGGAGCAGACTGAAGACAGTGTGTTCCTAGAGCAGAGTGAAGAGAGTGTGTTTCTAGAGCAGAGTGAAGACAGTGTGTTCCTAAAGCAGAGTTGCAGTGTATGTGCATGGAGCAGACTGAAGACAGTGTGTTCCTAATGCAGAGTGAACAGGGTGTTCCTCGAGCAGAGTGAAGACAGTGTGTTCGAAATGCAGAGTTGCAGTGTATGTGCATGAAGCAGAGTGAAGACAGTGTGTTGCTAGAGCAGAATGAAGACAGTGTGTTCCTAATGCAGAGTGAAGACTGTGTGTTCCTATTGCAGAGAGAAGACAATGTCTTCCTAGAGCACAGTGAAGACAGTGTGTTCCTAGAGCAGAGTGAAGACAGTGTGTTCCTAAAGCAGAGTTGCAGTGTATGTGCATGGAGCTGAGTAGAGACACTGTGGTCCTAGAGCAGAGTGAAGACAGTGTTTTCCTAATGCAGAGAGAACAGTGTGTTCCTAGAGCAGAATGAAGACAGTGTTTTCCTAATGCAGAGTGAAGACAGTGTGTTCCTAATGCAGAGTTGCGGTGTATGTGCATGAAGCAGAGTGAAGACAGTGTGTTTTTAACGCACATGAAGACAGTGTGTTCCTAGAGTAGAGTGAAGACTCTGTGTTCCTAATGCAGTGTGAAGACTGTGTTCCTAGAGGAGAGTGAAGACAGTGTGTTCCTAATGCAGAGTGAAGACTGCGTGTTCCCAGAGCAGAGTGATGACAGGGTGTTCCTAACGCAGAGTGAAGACAGTGTGTTCCTAAGGCAGGGTGAAGACAGTGTGTTCCTAGAGCAAAATGAAGACAGTGTGTTCCTAGAGCAAAGTGAAGACAGTGTGTTCCTAGAGCAGAGTGAAGACAGTGTGTTCCTAGAGAAGAGTGAAGTCAGTATGTTCCTATAGCAGAGTGAAGACAGTGTATTCCTGGAGCAGAGTGAAGACAGTGTGTTCCTTGAGCAGAGTGAAGATAGTGTGCTCCTAGAGCAGAGTCAAGACAGTGTGTTCCTAGAGCAGAATGAAGACAGTGTGTTCCTAGAGCAGAGTGAAGACAGTGTGTTCCAAACGCAGAGTGAAGACAGTGTGTTCCTAGAGCAGAGTGAAGACAGTGTCTTCCTAATGCAGAGTGAGGACAGTGTGTTCCTCACGCAGAGTGAAGAGAGTGTGTTCCTAGAGCAGAATGAAGACAGTGTGTTCCTAGAGCAGAATGAAGACAGTGTGTTCCAAACGCAGAGTGAAGACAGTGTGTTCCTAGAGCAGAGTGAAGACAGTGTCTTCCTAATGCAGAGTGAGGACAGTGTGTTCCTCACGCAGAGTGAAGAGAGTGTGTTCATAGAGCAGAATGAAGACAGTGTGTTCCTAGAGCAGAGTGAAGACAGTGTGTTCCTAGAGCAGATTCAACACAGTGTGTTCCTACTGCAGAGTGAAGACAGTATGTTCCTAGAGCAGAGTGAAGCCAGTGTGTTCCTTGAGCAGAGTGAAGACAGTGTGCTCCTAGAGCAGAGTTAAGACCGTGTGTTCCTAGAGCAGAGTGAAGACAGTGTGTTCCTAACACCGAGTTGCGGTGTATGTGCATGGAGTAGAGTGAAGACTGTGTGTTCCTAGAGCAGAGTGAAAACAGTGTGTTCATCGAGCAGAATGAAGACAGTGTGTTCCTAATGTAGAGTGAAGACAGTGTGTTCCTAATGCAGAGTGAAGACAGAGTGTTCCTAGAGCATAGTGAAGACAGTGTGTTCCTAACACAGAGTTGCGGTGTATGTGCATGGAGTAGAGTGAATGTTCCTAGGGCATAGTGAAGACAGTGTGTTCCTAACAGAGAGTTGCAGTGTATGCGCATGGAGTAGAGTGAAGACAGTGTGTTCCTAGAGAAAAGACAGTATGTTCCTAAGGCAGAGTGAAGACAGTGTGTTCCTAGAGCAGAATGAAGACCGTGTGTTCCTAACGCAGAGTGAATTCAGTCTGTTCCTAACGCAGAGTTGCGGTTTATGTGCATGGAGCTGAGTGAAGACAGAGTGTTCCTAGAGCAGAGTGAAGACACTGTGTTCCTAATTCAGAGTGAACAGTGTGTTCCTCCAGCAGAGTGAAGACAGTGTGTTCCAAATGCATAGTTGCGGTGTATGTGCATGGAGCAGAGTGAAGACAGTGTGTTCCTAGAGCAGAATGAAGACAGTGTGTTCCTAATGTCTAGTGAAGACAGTGTGTTCCTAGAGCAGAATGAAGACAGTTTGTTCCTAACACAGATTGAAGACAGTGAGTTCCTAACGCAGAGTTGCAGTGTATGTGCATGGAGCAGAGTGAAGACAGTGTGTTCCTAGAGCAGAGTGAAGACAGTGTGTTCCTAATGCAGAGTTAAGACAGTGTGTTCCTAATGCAGAGTTAATACAGTATGTTCCTACAGCAGAGTGAAGACAGTGTGTTCCTAACAAAGAGTTGCTGTGTATGTGCATGGAGAAGTGTGAAGACAGTGTTTTCCTAGAGCCGAGTGAAGACAGTGTGTTCCTAATGCAGAGTGAAGACAGTGTGTTCCTAATGCAGAGCGAAGACAGTGAGTTCCTAGAGCAGAGTGAAGACAGTGTGTTCCTAACGCAGAGTTGGGGTGTATGTGCATGGAGCAATTAGAAGACAATGTGTTCCTGGAGCAGAGTGAAGACATTGTGTTCCTAACAAGCAGTGAAGACAGTGTGTTCCTAGAGCAGAGTGAAGACAGTGTGTTCCTAGATCAGAGTGAAGACAGTGTGTTCCTAATGCAGAGTTGCGGTTTATGTGCATGGAGCTGAGTGAAGACAGAGTGTTCCTAGAGCAGAGTGAAGACAGTGTGTTCCTAATGCAGAGTGAACAGTGTGTTCCTCCAGCAGAGTGAAGACAGTGTGTTCCAAATGCATAGTTGCGGTGTATGTGCATGGAGCAGAGTGAAGACAGTGTGTTCCTAGAGAAGAATGAAGACAGTGTGTTCCTAATGTCTAGTGAAGACAGTGTGTTCCTCTTTCACAGTGAAGACAATGACTTCCTAGAGCAGAGTGAAGACAGTGTGTTCCTCCTGTATAGTGAAGACAGTGTGTTCCTAACGCATATTGAAGAGAGTATGTTCCTAACGCATAGTGAAGACAATGTGTTCCTAGAGCAGAATGAAGACAGTTTGTTCCTAACACAGATTGAAGACAGTGTGTTCCTAACGCAGAGTTGCATTGTATGTGCATGGAGCAGAGTGAAGACAGTGTGTTCCTAATGCAGAGTGAAGACAGTGTGTTCCTAATGCAGAGTTAATACAGTATGTTCCTACAGCAGAGTGAAGACAGTGTGTTCCTAACAAAGAGTTGCTGTGTATGTGCATGGAGAAGTGTGAAGACATTGTTTTCCTAGAGCCAAGTGAAGACAGTGTGTTCCTAATGCAGAGTGAAGACAGTGTGTTCCTAATGCAGAGTGAAGACAGTGAGTTCCTAGAGCAGAGTGAAGACAGTGTGTTCCTAGAGCATAGTGAAGACAATGTGTTCCTAACACAGAGTTGCGGTGTATGTGCATGGAGTAGAGTGAGGACTGTGTGGTCCTAGAGCAGAGTGAAGACAGTGTGTTCCTAACGCAGGGTTGCGGTGTATGTGCATGGAGCTGAGTGAAGACAGTGTGTTCCTAGAGCAGTGTGAAGACAGTGTGTTCCTAATGCAGAGTGAACAGTGTGTTCCTAGAGCACAGTGAAGACAGTGTTTTCCTAATGCAGAGTGAAGACAGTGTGTTCCTAAGGCAGAGTTGCGGTGTATGTGCATGGAGCTGAGTGAAGACAGTGTGTTCCTAAAGCAGAGGGAAGACAGTGTGTTCCTAACGCAGAGTTGTGGTGTATGTGCATGGAGCTGGGTGAAGACAGTGTTTTCCTAGAGCAGAGTGAAGACAGTGTGTTCCTAATGCAGAGTGAACAGCGTGTTCCTAGAGGAGAGTGAAGTCAGTGTGTTCCTACAGCAGAGTGAAGACAGTGTGTTCCTAACGCAGATGAAGACAGTGTGTTCCTAGAGCAGAGTGAAGAATGTGTGTTCCTAATGCAGAGTGAAGACTGTGTTCCTAGAGCAGAGTGAATACAGTGTGTTCCTAATGCAGAGGGAAGACTGTGTGTTCCCAGAGCACAGTGAAGTCAGTGTGTTTCTAACCCAGGGTGAAGACAGTGTGTTCCTAACACAGAGTGAAGACAGTGTGTTCCTAGAGCAGAGTGAATACAGTATGTTCCTAACGCAGAGTGAAGACAATGTGTTCCTAGAGCAGAATGAAGACAGTGTGTTCCTAAAGCAGAGTGAAGACAGTGTGTTCCTAATGCAGAGTTGCGGTGTATGTGCATGGACCAGTGTGAAGACAGTTTGTTCCTAGAGCAGAATGAAGACAGTGTGTTCCTTGAGCAGAGTGAAGACAGTTTGTTCCTAGAGCATAGTGAAGACAGTATGTTTCTTGAGCAGAGTGAAGACAGTGTGTTCCTAGAGCAGAGTGTAGACAGTGTGTTCCTAGAACATAGTGAAGACAGTGTGTTCCAAACACAGAGTTGCGGTGTATGTGCATGGAGTAGTGTGAAGGCCGTGTGTTCCTTGAGCAGAGTGAACACAGTGTTTTCTTAACGCACAGTGACGACAGTGTGTTCCTAGAGCAGAGTGAAGACAGTGTGTTCCTAGAGCAGAGTGTAGACAGTGTGTTCCTAACGCGGAGTTGCGGTGTATGTGCATGGAGCTGAGTGAAGACAGTGTGTTCCTATAGCAGTGTGAAGACAGTGTGTTCCTAATGAAGAGTGAACAGTGTGTTCCTAGAGCAGAGTGAAGACAGTGTTTTCCTAATGCAGAGTGAAGACACTGTGTTCCTAAAGCAGATTTGCGGTGTATGTGCATGGAGCAGAGAGAAGACAGTGTGTTCCTAACGCAGATGAAGACAGTGTGTTCCCAGAGCAGAGTGAAGACTGTATGTTCCTAATGCAGAGTGAAGACTGTGTTCCTAGAGCAGAGTGAAGACAGTATGTTCCTAATGCAGAGTGAAGACTGTGTGTTCCCAGAGCAGATTGAAGACAGTGTGTTCCTAATGCAGAGTGAAGACAGTGTGTTCCTAAAGCAGAGTGAAGACAGTGTGTTCCTCACGGATAGTGAAGAGAGTGTGTTCATAGAGCAGAATGAAGACAGTGTGTTCCTAGAGCAGAGTGAAGACAGTGTGTTCCTAGAGCAGATTGAAGACAGTGTGTTCCTACAGCAGAGTGAAGACAGTGTGTTCCTAGAGCAGAGTGAAGACAGTGTGTTCCTTGAGCAGAGTGAAGACAGTGTGCTCCTAGAGCAGAGTTTAGACCATGTGTTCCTAGAGCAGAGTGAAGACAGTGTGTTCCTAACACCGAGTTCCGGTGTATGTGCATGGAGTAGAGTGAAGACTGTGTGGTTCTAGAGCAGAGTGAAGACAGTGTGTTCCAGAGCAGAATGAAGACAGTGTGTTCCTAATGCAGAGTGAAGACAGTGTCTTCCTAATTCAGAGTGAAGACAGAGTGTTCTTAGAGCATAGTGAAGACAGTGTGTTCCAAACACAGAGTTGCGGTGTATGTGCATTTAGTAGAGTGAAGACAGTGTGTTCCTAGAGCATAGTGAAGACAGTGTGTTCCTAACAGAGAGTTGCGGTGTATGTGCATGGAGTAGAGTGAAGACAGTGTGTTCCTAGAGCAAAGACAGTATGTTCTTAATGCAGAGTGAAGACAGTGTGTTCCTAGAGCAGAATGAAGACCGTGTGTTCCTAACTCAGAGTGAAGACAGTCTGTTCCTAATGCAGAGTTGCAGTGTATGTGCATGGAGCAGACTGAAGACAGTGTGTTCCTAGAGCAGTGTGAAGAGACTGTGTTCCTAGAGCAGAGTGAAGACAGTGTGTTCCTAACGCAGAGTTGCAGTGTATGTGCATGGAGCTGAATGAAGACAGTGATTCCAGAGCAGAGTGAAGACAGTGTGTTCCTAATGCAAAGTGAACAGTGTGTTCCTCGAGCAGAGTGAAGACAGTGTTTTCCAAATGCAGAGTTGCAGTGTATGTGCATGAAGCAGAGTGAAGACAGTGTGTTGCTAGAGCAGAATGAAGACAATGTGTTTCTAATGCAGAGTGAAGACAGTGTGTTCCTATTGCAGAGTGAAGACAATGTCTTCCTAGAGCAGAGTGAAGACAGTGTGTTCCTAATGTATAGTGAAGACAGTGTGTTCCTAACACATAGTGAAGACAGTATGTTCCTACCACATAGTTAAGAAAGTGTGTTACTAGAGCAGAATGAAGACAGTTTGTTCCTAACGCAGAATGAAGACAGTGTGTTCCTAAAGCAGAGTTGCGGTGTATGTGCATGGAGCAGAGTGAAGACAGTGTGTTCCTAGAGGAGAGTGAAGACAGTATGTTCCTAACGCCTAATGAAGACAGTGTGTTCCTAGAGCAGAATGAAGACAGTTTGATCCTAACGCAGAGTGAAGACAGTGTGCTCCTAACGCAGAGTTGCGGTTTATGTGCATGGAGAAGAGTGAAGACAGTGTGTTCCTAGAGCAGAGTGAAGACAGTGTGTTCCTAATGCAGAGTGAAGACAGTGTGTTTCTAATGCAGAGTGAGGACAGTGTGTTCCTAATGCAGAGTGAAGACAGTGTGTTCCTAGAGGAGAATGAAGACAGTGTGTTCCTAACGCAGAGTGAAGACAGTGTGTTGCTAATGCAGAGTTGCGATGTATGTGCATGGAGGAGACTGAAGACAGTGTGTTCCTGGATTAGAGTGAAGACATTGTGTTCCTAACGAGCAGTGAAGACAGTGTGTTCCTAGAGCAGAGTGAAGACAGTGTGTTCCTAGATCAGAGTGAAGACAGTGTGTTCCTAATGCAGAGTTGCGGTTTATGTGCATGGAGCTGAGTGAAGACAGAGTGTTCCTAGAGCAGAGTGAAGACACTGTGTTCCTAATGCAGAGTGAACAGTGTGTTCCTCCAGCAGAGTGAAGACAGTGTGTTCCAAATGCATAGTTGCGGTGTATATGCATGGAGCAGAGTGAAGACAGTGTGTTCCTAGAGCAGAATGAAGACAGTGTGTTCCTAATGTCTAGTGAAGACAGTGTGTTCCTAGAGCAGAATGAAGACAGTTTGTTCCTAACACAGATTGAAGACAGTGAGTTCCTAACGCAGAGTTGCAGTGTATGTGCATGGAGCAGAGTGAAGACAGTGTGTTCCTAGAGCAGAGTGAAGACAGTGTGTTCCTAATGCAGAGTTAATACAGTATGTTCCTACAGCAGAGTGAAGACAGTGTGTTCCTAACAAAGAGTTGCTGTGTATGTGCATGGAGAAGTGTGAAGACAGTGTTTTCCTAGAGCCGAGTGAAGACAGTGTGTTCCTAATGCAGAGTGAAGACAGTGTGTTCCTAATGCAGAGTGAAGACAGTGAGTTCCTAGAGCAGAGTGAAGACAGTGTGTTCCTAGAGCAGAATGAAGACAGTTTGTTCCTAACACAGATTGAAGACAGTGTGTTCCTAACGCAGAGTTGCGGTGTATGTGCATGGAGCAGAGTGAAGACAGTGTGTTCCTAGAGCAGAGTGAAGACAGTGTGTTCCTAATGCAGAGTTAATACAGTATGTTTCTACAGCAGAGTGAAGACAGTGTGTTCCTAACAAAGAGTTGCTGTGTATGTGCATGGAGAAGTGTGAAGACAGTGTTTTCCTAGAGCCGAGTGAAGACAGGGTGTTCCTAATGCAGAGTGAAGACAGTGTGTTCCTAATGCAGAGTGAAGACAGTGAGTTCCTAGAGCAGAGTGAAGACAGTGTGTTCCTAACGCAGTGTTGGGGTGTATGTGCATGGAGCAGTTAGAAGACAATGTGTTCCTGGAGCAGAGTGAAGACATTGTGTTCCTAACAAGCAGTGAAGACAGTGTGTTCCTAGAGCAGAGTGAAGACAGTGTGTTCCTAAATCAGAGTGAAGACAGTGTGTTCCTAATGCAGAGTGAACAGTGTGTTCCTCCAGCAGAGTGAAGACAGTGTGTTCCAAATGCATAGTTGCGGTGTATGTGCATGGAGCAGAGTGAAGACAGTGTGTTCCTAGAGAAGAATGAAGACAGTGTGTTCCTAATGCAGAGTGAAGACAGTGTGTTCCTCTTGCAGAGTGAAGACAATGACTTCCTAGAGCAGAGTGAAGACAGTGTGTTCCAAATGTATAGTGAAGACAGTGTGTTCCTAACGCATATTGAAGAGAGTATGTTCCTAACGCATAGTGAAGACAATGTGTTCCTAGAGCAAAATGAAGGCAGTTTGTTCCTAACACAGATTGAAGACAGTGTGTTCCTAACGCAGAGTTGCGGTGTATGTGCATGGAGCAGAGTGAAGACAGTGTGTTCCTAGAGCAGAGTGAAGACAGTGTGTTCCTAATGCAGAGTTAATACAGTATGTTCCTACAGCAGAGTGAAGACAGTGTGTTCCTAACAAAGAGTTGCTGTGTATGTGCATGGAGAAGTGTGAAGACATTGTTTTCCTAGAGCCGAGTGAAGACAGTGTGTTCCTAATGCAGAGTGAAGACAGTGTGTTCCTAATGCAGAGTGAAGACAGTGAGTTCCTAGAGCAGAGTGAAGACAGTGTGTTCCTAGAGCATAGTGAAGACAGTGTGTTCCTAACACAGAGTTGCGGTGTATGTGCATGGAGTAGAGTGAGGACTGTGTGTTCCTAGAGCAGAGTGAAGACAGTGTGTTCCTAACGCAGGGTTGCGGTGTATGTGCATGGAGCTGAGTGAAGACAGTGTGTTCCTAGAGCAGTGTGAAGACAGTGTGTTCCTAATGCAGAGTGAACAGTGTGTTCGTAGAGCACAGTGAAGACAGTGTTTTCCTAATGCAGAGTGAAGACAGTGTGTTCCTAAGGCAGAGTTGCGGTGTATGTGCATGGAGCTGAGTGAAGACAGTGTGTTCCTAGAGCAGAGTGAAGACAGTGTGTTCCTAAAGCAGAGGGAAGACAGTGTGTTCCTAACGCAGAGTTGTGGTGTATGTGCATGGAGCTGAGTGAAGACAGTGTTTTCCTAGAGCAGAGTGAAGACAGTGTGTTCCTAATGCAGAGTGAACAGTGTGTTCCTAGAGGAGAGTGAAGTCAGTGTGTTCCTACAGCAGAGTGAAGACAGTGTGTTCCTAACGCAGATGAAGACAGTGTGTTCCTAGAGCAGAGTGAAGAATGTGTGTTCCTAATGCAGAGTGAAGACTGTGTTACTAGAGCAGAGTGAATACAGTGTGTTCCTAATGCAGAGGGAAGACTGTGTGTTCCCAGAGCAGAGTGAAGTCAGTGTGTTTCTAACCCAGGGTGAAGACAGTGTGTTCCTAACACAGAGTGAAGACAGTGTGTTCCTAGAGCAGAGTGAATACAGTATGTTCCTAACGCAGAGTGAAGACAATGTGTTCCTAGAGCAGAATGAAGACAGTGTGTTCCTAAAGCAGAGTGAAGACAGTGTGTTCCTAATGCAGAGTTGCGGTGTATGTGCATGGAGCAGTGTGAAGACAGTTTTTTCCTAGAGCAGAATGAAGACAGTGTGTTCCTTGAGCAGAGTGAAGACAGTTTGTTCCTAGAGCATAGTGAAGACAGTATGTTTCTTGAGCAGAGTGAAGACAGTGTGTTCCTAGAGCAGAGTGTAGACAGTGTGTTCCTAGAGCATAATGAAGACAGTGTGTTCCAAACACAGAGTTGCGGTGTATGTGCATGGAGTAGTGTGAAGACAGTGTGTTCCTAGAGCAGAGTGAAGACAGTGTGTTCCTAGAGCAGAGTGTAGACAGTGTGTTCCTAACGCAGAGTTGCGGTGTATGTGCATGGAGCTGAGTGAAGACAGTGTGTTCCTATAGCAGTGTGAAGACAGTGTGTTCCTAATGAAGAGTGAACAGTGTGTTCCTAGAGCAGAGTGAAGACAGTGTTTTCCTAATGCAGAGTGAAGACACTGTGTTCCTAACGCAGATTTGCGGTGTATGTGCATGGAGCAGAGAGAAGACAGTGTGTTCCTAACGCAGATGAAGACAGTGTGTTCCCAGAGCAGAGTGAAGACTGTGTGTTCCTAATGCAGAGTGAAGACTGTGTTCCTAGAGCAGAGTGAAGACAGTGTGTTCCTAATGCAGAGTGAAGACTGTGTGTTCCCAGAGCAGAGTGAAGACAGTGTGTTCCTAATGCAGAGTGAAGACAGTGTGTTCCTAAAGCAGAGTGAAGACAGTGTGTTCCTAGAGCAGAGTGAAGACAGTGTGTTCCTAATGCAGAGTGAAGACTGTGTTTTCCCAGAGCAGAGTGAAGACAGTGTGTTCCTAACGCAGAGTGAAGACAGTGTGTTCCTAACGCAGAGTGAAGACAGTGTGTTCCTAGAGCAGAATGAAGACAGTGTGTTCCTAGAGCACAGTCAAGACAGTGTGTTTCCTAATGCAGATTGAAGACAGTGTGTTCCTAGAGCAGGGTTGCGGTGTATATGCATGGAGCAGAGTGATGACAGTGTGTTCCTAGAGCAGAGTGAAGAGAGTGTGTTCCTAGAGCAGAGGGAAGACAGTGTGTTCCTAAAGCAGAGTGAAGACAGTGTGTTCCTAATGCAGATTGAATACAGTGTGTTCCTAGAGCAGAGTGAAGACAGTGTCTTCCTAGAGCAGAAAGAAGACAGTGTGGTCCTAAAGCAGAGTGAAGACAGTGTGTTCCTAATGCAGAGTGAAGACAGTGTGTTCTTAGAGCAGAGTGAAGACAGTGTGTTCCTAATGCAGAGTGAAGAGAGTGTGTTCCTAATGCAGAGTGAAGACAGTGTGTTCATAGAGCAGAGTGAAGACTGTGTGTTCCTAAAGCAGAGTGAAGACAGTGTGTTCCTTACGCAGAGTTGCGGTGTAGGTGCATGTAGCAGAGTGAAGACAGTGTTTTTCTAACGCAGAAGAAGACAGTGTGTTCATAGAGCAGAGTGAATACAGTGTGTTCCTAGAGCAGAGTTGTAGGGATAAGTCCCGCCCCTTAGGGGGCGTGTTCGCCTCGGGCTAATGTCTGCCTATAAATTTGGTGAGCGTGCTCCGACCTGTCTCTTCTACTTTCCTGGTCTCCGCGGGAACGGTGGTTCTGTAAGTCTATTTCTACATTAAAACTATATATATTTTTACAAACGGTCTGCATTCGTTTACGCCGCTACATTTTGGCGCCCAACGTGGGGCTCGAACCCACGACCCTGAGACTAAGAGTCTCATGCTCTACCGCAAAGTTAACTTAGGAATGTCACAGCTTAGATTCTTAAGCGCCTAGTGATTTAAAGGCGCAAATCAAAAGTGCTCCTGGATAGTAAAAAATTGCAGATGCACAGTAGGACAGATTCAGACCACTAAATGAGTCACACTGTTGGATGAATGTACGTAGGCTTGGGAGAGAGAAGAAAAGGAATATAGAGAATAAAGTTAATGGTTTAAAAAAAAAAGGTAAAGTCTTTTTTTTTTATTTATTTATTTATTCATTATGTATACAATATTCTGTCTGTGTGTATGTCTACAGGCCAGAAGTGGGCGCCAGATCTCATTACAGATGGTTGTGAGCCACCATGTGGTTGCCGGGAATTGAACTCAGGACCTTTGGAAGAGCAGGCAATGCGCTTAACCACTGAGCCATCTCTCCAGCCCCCAAAAGGTAAAGTCTTTAAAGAGACAGAGTACAGATAGTTAAGAGATTAAAAGAAATAAAGAAAAATAAGCTACGTAAAAATGAAAAATTCACAGAGAGTCTGGATTATGTACATTGTGTTTTCTTTAAAATTTTTGACTGTGAAGGAGCTAAGTACAGAGAGACATTTCATTACATGGGCTGCCAAGCTAAACCAGAACGGATATCATGAGGGTATGATTTCAGAATTTGGATCTAAGGATATGATACTTTGGAAAAGAGATTCTTCTTTTGTTTTCACAGAGGATGAGACTCTATGGATTTCTTCTATTCCGATTTGGTATGATGGACCACGTCCTCCTGAAGGGTTGCTGTGAACATCTTCAGAAAATTGCTTTGCTCAACTGCCAACTGAGATGAAACTACCACACAGGTTATACCATGAAAGACCTAATTAACGACGCCCCCATTCAGCAGGAAGCAGTTTGGAGAGAAAAAACTGCGCCCATGTTCCCAAATATGGTTTATAAATGTTCTTTTACATTTAAAGGGGGATATGATATAGACATGAATAATTTGCATTAGTATAGATTTTGCTTTATTGATAGAGATTTACGGTCAATTTTGTTATATGTATAAATGTTTCTGATGTAACTTTTACTTGATAACTGTTTTGTTATATGTAATTTTGCTATGTTAAAGTTAAAGACTTTTTTTGTTTAAACCGAAAGAGGGGAAATGATGGAGGAAGGTCATTGGTTAAAATAAAAGAAGCTGCTTGGCTCTCATTGGTTAGGAGATAGGTGGGAGGAGTAAACAGAACAGAACGCTGGGAGGAAGAGGAAGTGAGGTCAGACTCCACAGCTCTGCTCTCCGGAGCAGACGCAGGAGAGACGCCATGCTACCTGCTCCAGGGAAGACGCACGCTATGAAGCTCCGACCCAGGATGGACTTAGGCTGGAATCTTCCCCGTAAGACCGGTGCTCAGAGATTGTTAGAGATGGGTTGATAGGGACATCAGAAGTAGCCAGTAAGGGCTAGAGCAAAGGGCAAAGCAGTGTTTAAAAGAATATAGTGTCTGTGTAATTATTTCAGGTTATAAGATAGCCGAGCAGGGAAGGCGGCAAGGGTGCTGGGAATGCAGCCCTGCTGCCGCTCCTTATTACTACACAGAGTGAAGACAGTGTGTTCTTAAGGCAGAGAGAAGACAGTGTGTTCCTAGAGCAGCGTGAAGACAGTGTGTTCCAATCAAAGAGTTGCAGTATATGTGCATGGAGCAGAGTGAAGACAGTGTGTTCCTAATGCAGAGTGAAGACAGTGTGCTCCTAATGCAGAGTGAAGACAGTGTGTTCCAAACGCAGAGTTGCGGTGTATGTGCATGGAGCAGAGTGAAGACAGTGTGTTCCTAATGCAGAGTGAAGACAGTGTGTTCCAAATCAGAGTGAAGACACTGTGTTCCAAACGCAGAGTTGCGGTGTATATGCATGGAGCAGAGTGAAGACAGTGTGTTCCTAATGCAGAGTGAAGACTGTGTTCCTAGAGCAGAGTGATGACAGTATGTTCCTAATGCTGAGTGAAGACAGTGTGTTCCTAGAGCAGAGTGAAGGCAGTGTGTTCCTAACGCAGAGTGAAGACAGTGTGTTCTTAATGCAGAGTGAAGACAGTGTGTTCCTAATGCAGAGTGAAGACATTGTGTTCCTAGAGCAGAGTGAAGACATTGTGTTCTTAATGCAGAGTGAAGAGAGTGTGTTCCTAGAGCAGAGTGAAGACACTTTGTTCCAAACGCAGAGTTGAGGTGTATGTGCATGGAGCAGAGTGAAGACAGTGTGTTCCTAATGCAGAGTGAAGACAGTGTGTTCCTAAAGCAGGGTGAAGACAGTGTGTTCCTAGAGCAGAGTGAAGACAGTGTGTTCTAAATGCAGAGTGAAGACAGTGTGTTCCTAATGCAGAGTGAAGACACTGTGTCTAATGCAGAGTGAAGACACTGTGTTTCAAATGCAGAGTTGCGGTGTATATGCATGGAGCAGAGTGAAGACAGTGTGTTCCTAATGCAGAGTGAAGACTGTGTTCCTAGAGCAGAGTGATGACAGTGTGTTCCTAATGCTGAGTGAAGACAGTGTGTTCCTAGAGCAGAGTGAAGACAGTGTGTTCCTAACGCAGAGTGAAGACAGTGTGTTCTTAATACAGAGTGAAGACAGTGTGTTCCTAGAGAAGAGTGAAGACATTGTGTTCTTAATGCAGAGTGAAGAGAGTGTGTTCCTAGAGCAGAGTGAAGACAGTTTGTTCCAAACGCAGAGTTGAGGAGTATGTGCATGGAGCAGAGTGAAGACAGTGTGTTCCTAACGCAGATGAAGACAGTGTGTTCCTAGAGTAGAGTGAAGACTGTGTGTTACTAATGCAGAGTGAAGACTGTGTTCCTAGAGCAGAGTGAAGACAGTTTGTTCCTAACTCAGAATGAAGACAGTGTGTTCCTAACGAAGAGTGAAGACAGTGTGTTCCTAGAGCAGAATGAAGACAGTGTGTTCCTAAAGCAGGGTGAAGACAGTGTGTTCCTAGAGCAGAGTGAAGACAGTGTGTTCTAAATGCAGAGTGAAGACAGTGTGTTCCTAATGCAGAGTGAAGACACTGTGTTTCAAATGCAGAGTTGCGGTGTATATGCATGGAGCAGAGTGAAGACAGTGTGTTCCTAATGCAGAGTGAAGACTGTGTTCCTAGAGCAGAGTGATGACAGTGTGTTCCTAATGCTGAGTGAAGACAGTGTGTTCCTAGAGCAGAGTGAAGACAGTGTGTTCCTAACGCAGAGTGAAGACAGTGTGTTCTTAATACAGAGTGAAGACAGTGTGTTCCTAGAGAAGAGTGAAGACATTGTGTTCTTAATGCAGAGTGAAGAGAGTGTGTTCCTAGAGCAGAGTGAAGACAGTTTGTTCCAAACGCAGAGTTGAGGAGTATGTGCATGGAGCAGAGTGAAGACAGTGTGTTCCTAACGCAGATGAAGACAGTGTGTTCCTAGAGTAGAGTGAAGACTGTGTGTTACTAATGCAGAGTGAAGACTGTGTTCCTAGAGCAGAGTGAAGACAGTTTGTTCCTAACTCAGAATGAAGACAGTGTGTTCCTAACGAAGAGTGAAGACAGTGTGTTCCTAGAGCAGAATGAAGACAGTGTGTTCCTAGAACATAGTGAAGACAGTGTGTTCCTAGAGCAGAGTGAAGACAGTTTGTTCCTAGAGCAGAGTGAAGTCAGTGTGTTCATACAGCAGAATGAAGACAGTGTGTTCCTAGAGCAGACTGAAGACAGTGTGTTCCTAGAGCAGAGTGAAGACAGTTTGTTCCTAGAGCAGAGTGAAGTCAGTGTGTTCCTACAACAGAGTGAAGACAGTGTGTTCCTAGAGCAGAGTGAAGACAGTGTGTTCCTTGAGCAGAGTGAAGACAGTGTGTTCCAAAAGCAGAGTTGCAGTGCATGTGCATGGAGAAGAGTGAAGACATTGTGTTCCTAATGCAGAGTGAAGACAGTGTGTTCCTAGAGCAGAGGGAAGACAGTGTGTTCCTAAGGCAGAGTTGAGACAGTGTGTTTCATAATGCAGATTGAAGACAGTGTGTTCCTAGAGCAGGGTTGCGGTGTATATGCATGGAGCAGAGTGATGACAGTGTGTTCCTAGAGCAGAGTGAAGAGAGTGTGTTCCTAGAGCAGAGGGAAGACAGTGTGTTCCTAAAGCAGAGTGAAGACAGTGTGTTCCTAATGCAGATTGAATACAGTGTGTTCCTAGAGCAGAGTGAAGACAGTGTCTTCCTAGAGCAGAAAGAAGACAGTGTGGTCCTAAAGCAGAGTGAAGACAGTGTGTTCCTAATGCAGAGTGAAGACAGTGTGTTCTTAGAGCAGAGTGAAGACAGTGTGTTCCTAATGCAGAGTGAAGAGAGTGTGTTCCTAATGCAGAGTGAAGACAGTGTGTTCCTAGAGCAGAGTGAAGACTGTATGTTCCTAAAGCAGAGTGAAGACAGTGTGTTCCTTACGCAGAGTTGCGGTGTAGGTGCATGTAGCAGAGTGAAGTCAGTATGTTCCTAACGCAGAAGAAGACAGTGTGTTCATAGAGCAGAGTGAATACAGTGTGTTCCTAGAGCAGAGTTGTAGGGATAAGTCCCGCCCCTTAGGGGGCGTGTTCGCCTCGGGCTAATGTCTGCCTATAAATTTGGCGAGCGTGCTCCGACCTGTCTCTTCTACTTTCCTGGTCTCCGCGGGAACCGTGGTTCTGTAAGTCTATTTCTACATTAAAACTATATATATTTTTACAAACGGTCTGCATTCGTTTACGCCGCTACATTTTGGCGCCCAACGTGGGGCTCGATCCCACGACCCTGAGACTAAGAGTCTCATGCTCTACCACAAAGTTAACTTAGGAATGTCACAGCTTAGATTCTTAAGCGCCTAGTGATTTAAAGGCGCAAATCAAAAGTGCTCCTGGATAGTAAAAAATTGCAGATGCACAGTAGGACAGATTCAGACCACTAAATGAGTCACACTGTTGGATGAATGTACGTAGGCTTGGGAGAGAGAAGAAAAGGAATATAGAGAACAAAGTTAATGGTTTAAAAAAAAAAGGTAAAGTCTTTAAAGAGACAGAGTACAGATAGTTAAGAGATTAAAAGAAATAAAGAAAAATAAGCTACGTAAAAATGAAAAATTCACAGAGAGTCTGGATTATGTACATTGTGTTTTCTTTAAAATTTTTGACTGTGAAGGAGCTAAGTACAGAGAGACATTTCATTACATGGGCTGCCAAGCTAAACCAGAACGGATATCATGAGGGTATGATTTCAGAATTTGGATCTAAGGATATGATACTTTGGAAAAGAGATTCTTCTTTTGTTTTCACAGAGGATGAGACTCTATGGATTTCTTCTATTCCGATTTGGTATGATGGACCACGTCCTCCTGAAGGGTTGCTGTGAACATCTTCAGAAAATTGCTTTGCTCAACTGCCAACTGAGATGAAACTACCACACAGGTTATACCATGAAAGACCTAATTAACGACGCCCCCATTCAGCAGGAAGCAGTTTGGAGAGAAAAAACTGCGCCCATGTTCCCAAATATGGTTTATAAATGTTCTTTTACATTTAAAGGGGGATATGATATAGACATAAATAATTTGCATTAGTATAGATTTTGCTTTATTGATAGAGATTTACGGTCAATTTTGTTATATGTATAAATGTTTCTGATGTAACTTTTACTTGATAACTGTTTTGTTATATGTAATTTTGCTATGTTAAAGTTAAAGCCTTTTTTTGTTTAAACCGAAAGAGGGGAAATGATGGAGGAAGGTCATTGGTTAAAATAAAAGAAGCTGCTTGGCTCTCATTGGTTAGGAGATAGGTGGGAGGAGTAAACAGAACAGAACGCTGGGAGGAAGAGGAAGTGAGGTCAGACTCCACAGCTCGGCTCTCCGGAGCAGACGCAGGAGAGACGCCATGCTACCTGCTCCAGGGAAGACGCACGCTATGAAGCTCCGACCCAGGATGGACTTAGGCTGGAATCTTCCCGGTAAGACCGGTACTCACAGATTGTTAGAGATGGGTTGATAGGGATATCAGAATTGGCCAGTAAGGGCTAGAACTAAGGGCCAAGCAGTGTTTAAAAGAATATAGTGTCTGTGTAATTATTTCAGGTCATAAGCTAGCCGAGCAGGGCAGGCGGCAGGGGTGCTGGGAATGCAGCCCTGCTGCCGCTCCTTATTAATACACAGAGTGAAGACAGTGTGTTCTTAAGGCAGAGTGAAGACAGTGTGTTCCTAATGCAGAGTGAAGACAGTGTGTTCCTAATGCAGAGGGAAGACAGTGTGTTCCTAATGCAGAGTGAAGAAAGTGTGTTCCAAACGCAGAGTTGCGGTGTATGTGCATGGAGCACAGTGAAGACATTGTGTTCCTAATGCAGAGTGAAGACTGTGTTCCTAGACAGAGTGACGACAGTGTGTTCCTAACGCAGAGTGAACACAGTGTGTTCCTAGAGCAGAGTGAAGACAGTGTGTTCCTAACGCAGAGTGAAGACAGGGTGTTCCTAGAGCAGAGTGAAGACAGTGTGTTCCTAGAGCAGAGTGAAGACAGTGTGTTCCTAACGCAGAGTTGCGGTGTATGTGCATGGAGCTGAGTGGAGACAGTGTGTTCCTAGAGCAGAGTGAAGACAGTGTTTTCCTAATGCACTGTGATCAGTGTGTTCCTAGAGCAGAGGGAAGACAGTGTTTTCCTAAGCAGAGTGAAGACAGTGTGTTCCTTACGCAGAGTTGCGGTGTATGTGCATGGAGCAGAGTGAAGACACTGTGTTCCTAACGCAGATGAGGACAGTGGGTTCCTATAGGAGAGTGAAGACTGTGTGTTCCTAATGCAGAGTGAAGACTGTGTTCCTAGAGCAGAGTGAAGACAGTGTGTTCCTACCTCAGAGTGAAGACAGTGTGTTCCTAACGCAGAGTGAAGACAGTGTGTTCCTAGAGCAGAATGAAGACAGTGTGTTCCTAGAGCAGAGTGAAGACAGTGTGTTCCTAGAGCAGAGTGAAGATAGTTTGTTCCTAGAGCAGAGTGAAGTCAGTGTGTTCCTACATCAGAGTGAAGAGCTTGTGTTCCTAGAGCAGAGTGAAGACAGTGTGTTCCTTGAGCGGAGTGAAGACAGTGTGCTCCTAGAGCAGAGTGAAGACAGTGTGTTCCTAGAGCAGAGTGAAGACAGTGTGTTCCTTGAGCAGAGTGAAGACAGTGTGTTCCACACGCAGAGTTGCGGTGTATGTGCATGAAGAAGAGTGAAGACATTGTGTTCCTAATGCAGAGTGAAGACAGTGTGTTCCTAGAAGAGAGGGAAGACAGTGTGTTCTTAAAGCAGAGTGAAGACAGTGTCTTCCTAATGCAGAGTGAAGAGAGTGTGTTCATAGAGCAGAATGAAGACAGTGTGTTCCTAGAGCAGAGTGAAGACTGTGTTCATAAAGCAGAGTGAAGACAGTGTTTTCCTAATGCAGAGTGACGACAGTGTGTTCCCAGAGCAGAGGGAAGACAGTGTGTTCCTAACGCAGAGTGAAGACAGTGTGTTCCTAGAGCAGAATGAAGATATTGTGTTCCTAGAGCAGTGTGAAGACAGTGTGTTCCTACAACATAGTGAAGACCGTGTATTCCTACAACAGAGTGAAGACTCTGTGTTCCTACAGCAGAGTGAAGACAGTGTGTTCCTAGAGCAGAGTGAAGACAGTGTGTTCCTTGAGAAGAGTGAAGACAGTGTGTTCCTAGAGCAGAGTGAAGACAGTGTTTCCTAACGCAGAGTTGCGGTGTACGTGCATGGAGCTGAGTGGAGACTGTGTGTTCCTAATGCAGAGTAAAGACAGTGTGTTCCTAAGGCACAGGGAATACAGTGTGTTCCTAATGCAGAGTGAAGGCTGTGTGTTCCTAGAACAGTGTTGCGGTGTATGTGCATGGAGCAGAGTGAAGACAGTGGGTTCCTAGAGCAGAGTGAAGACAATGTGTTCCTAGAGCGAGTGAAGACAAGGTGTTCCTAATGCAGAGTGAAGACAGTGTGTTCCTAGACCAGAGTGAAGACAGTGTGTTCCTAGAGCAGAGTGAAGACAGTGTGTTCCTAACCCAGAGTTGCAGTGTACGTGCATGGAGCAGAGTGAAGACAGTGTGTTCCTAGAGCAGAGAGAAGACAGTGTGGTCCTAAAGAAGAGAGAAGACAGTGTGTTCCTAATGCAGATTGAAGACAGCGTGTTCCTAGAGCAGAGTGAAGACAGGGTCTTCCTAGAGCAGAGAGAAGACAGTGTGGTCCTAAAGCAGAGTGAAAACAGTGTGTTCCTAATGCAGAGTGAAGACAGTGTTTTCCTTGAGCAGAGTGAAGACAGTGTGTTCCTAATACAGAGTGAAGACTGTGTGTTCCCAGAGCAGAGTGAAGACAGTGTGTTCCTAATGCAAAGTGACGACTGTGAGTTCCTAGAGCAGAGTGAAGACACTGTTCCAAATGCAGAGTGAAGACAGTGTGTTCGTAATGCAGAGTGACGACAGTGTGTTCCTAATGCAGAGTGAAGACTGTGTGTTCCTAGAGCAGAGTGAAGATAGTGTGTTCCTAGAGCAGAATGAAGACAGTGTGTTCCTAATACAGAGTGAAGACCGTGTGTTCCTAATGCAGAGTGAAGACAGTGTGTTCCTCGAGCAGAGTGAAGACAGTGTGTTCCAAACGAAGAGTTGCGGTGTATGTGCATGGAGCAGAGTGAAGACAGTGTGTTCCTAGAGCAGAATGAAGACAGTGTGTTCCTAATGCAGAGTGAAGAAAGTGTGTTCCTATTGCAGAGTGAAGACAATGTCTTCCTAGAGTAGAGTGAAGACAGTGTGTTCCTAATGTATAGTTAAGACAGTGTGTTCCTAATGCAGAGTGAAGACAGTGTGTTCCAAACGCATAGTGAAGACGGTGTGTTCCTAACGCATAGTGAAGACACTATGTTCCTAACGCATATTGAAGACAGTGTGTGTTGCGGTGTATGTGCATGGAGCAGAGTGAAAACAGTGTGTTCCTAGAGCAGAGTGAAGACAGTGTGTTCCTAATGCAGAGTGAAGACAGTGTGTTCCTAGAGCAGAGTGAAGACAGTGTGTTCCTAATGCAGAGTGAACAGTGTGTTCCTAGAGCAGAGTGAATCAGTGTTTTTTTAATGCAGAGTGAAGACAGTGTGTTCCTAATGCAGAGTTGCGGTGTATGTGCATGGAGCAGAGTGAAGACAGTGTGTTCCTAATGCAGATGAAGACAGTGTGTTCCTAGAGCAGAGTGAAGACTGTGTATTCCTAATGCAGAGTGAAGACTGTGTTCCTAGAGCAGAGTGAAGACAGTGTGTTCCTAATGCAGAAAGAAGACTGTGTGTTCCCAGCGCAGAGTGAAGACAGTGTGTTCCTAGAGCAGAGTGAAGACAGTGTGTTCCTAGAGCAGGGTGAAGACAGTGTGATCCTAAGGCAGAGTGAAGACAGTGTGTTCCTAGAGCAGAGTGAAGACATTGTGTTCCTAGAGCAGAGTGAAGACAGTTTGTTCCTAAGGCAGAGTGAACAGTGTGTTCCCAGAGCAGAGTGAAGACAGTGTTTTCCTAATGCAGAGTGAAGACAGTGTGTTCCTAACGCAGAGTTGCTGTGTATGTGCATTGAACAGAGTGAAGACTGTGTGTTCCTAATGCAGATGAAGACAGTGTGTTCCTAGGGCAGAGTGAAGACTGTGTGTTCCTAATTCAGAGTGAAGACTGTGTTCCTAGAGCAGAGTGACGACAGTGTGTTCCTAATGCAGAGTGAAGACTGTGTGTTCCCAGAGCAGAGTGAAGACCGTGTGTTACCAGAGAAGAGTGAAGACAGTGTGTTCCCAGAGCAGAGTGAAGACAGTGTGTTCCTAACTGAGTGAAGACAGTGTGTTCCTAACGCAGAGTGAAGACAGTGTTTTCCTAGAGCAGAGTTGCAGTGTATATGCATGGAGCATAGTGAAGGCAGTGTGTTCATAGAGGAGAGTGAAGAGAGTGTGTACCTAGAGCAGAGGGAAGACAGTGTGTTCCTAGAGCAGAGGGAAGACAGTTGGTCCTAAAGCAGAGAGAAGACAGTGTGTTCCTAATGCAGAGTGACGACAATGTGTTCCTAGAGCAGAGTGAAGACAGTGTGTTCCAAACAAATAATTGCAGTATATGTGCATGGAGCAGAGTGAAGACAGTGTGTTCCTAATGCAGAGTGAAGACAGTCTGTTCCTAATGCAGATTGAAGACAGTGTGTTCCTAGAGCAGAGTGAAGACAGTGTGTTCCTAGAGCAGAGTTGCCATGTATGTGCATGGAGCAGAGTGAAGACAGTGTGTTCCTAATGCAGAGTGAAGACAGTGTGTTCCTAATGCAGAGTGAAGACAATGTGTTCCTAATGCAGACTGAAAACTGTGTGTTCCTAGAGCAGAGTTGCGGTGTATATGCATGGAGCAGAGTGAAGACAGTGATTTCCTAGAGCAGAGTGAAGAGAGTGTGTTCCTAGAGCAGAGGGAAGACAGTGTTTTCCTAAAGCAGAGTGAAGACAGTGTGTTCCTAGTGCAGACTGAAGACAATGTCTTCCACGGCAGAGGGAAGACAGTGTGTTCGTAAAGCAGAGTGAAGACAGTGTGTTCCTAATGCAGAGTGAAGACAGTGTTCTCCTAGAGCAGAGTGAAGACTGTTTGTTCCTAATGCACAGTGACGACAGTGTGTTCCTAATGCAGAGTGAAGACAGTGTGTTCCTAGAGCAGAGTGAAGACAGTGTGTACCTAGAGCAGAATGAAGACAGTGTGTTCCTAATGCAGAGTGAAGACAGTGTGTTCCTAATGCAGAGTGAAGACAGTGTGATCCTAGAGCATAGTGAAGACACTGTGTTCCTAACACAGTATTGCGGTGTATTGCATGAAGTAGAGTGAAGACAGTGTGTTCCTAGAGCATAGTGAAGACAGTGTGTTCTTAACACAGAGTTGCGGTGTATGTGCATGGATTAGAGTGAAGACAGTGTGTTCCTAGAGCAGAGTGAAGACAGTGTGTTCTAGAGCAGAGTGAAGACAGTGTGTTCCTAACGCAGAGTGAAGACAGTGTGTTCCTAGAGCAGAATGAAGACAGTGTGTTACTAACGGAGAGTGAAGACAGTGTGTTCCTAATGCAGAGTTGCGGTGTATGTGCATGGAGCAGAGTGAAGACATTGTGTTCCTAGAGCAGAGTGAAGACAGTTTGTTCTTAAGGCAGAGTGAAGAGTGTGTTCCCAGAGCAGAGTGAAGACAGTGTTTTCCTAATGCAGAGTGAAGACAGTGTGTTCCTAACGCAGAGTTGCTGTGTATGTGCATTGAACAGAGTGAAGACAGTGTGTTCCTAATGCAGATGAAGACAGTGTGTTCCTAGGGCAGAGTGAAGACTGTGTGTTCCTAATTCAGAGTGAAGACTGTGTTCCTAGAGCAGAGTCACGACAGTGGGTTCCTTATGCAGAGTGAAGACTGTGTGTTCCCAGAGCAGAGTGAAGACCGTGTGTAACCAGAGAAGAGTGAAGACAGTGTGTTCCTAATGCAGAGTGAAGACAGTGTGTTCCTAACGCAGAGTGAAGACAGTGTGTTCCTAGAGCAGACTTGCGGTGTATATGCATGGAGCATAGTGAAGACAGTGTGTTCCTAGAGGAGAGAGAAGAGAGTGTGTACCTAGAGCAGAGGGAAGACAGTGTGTTCCTAAAGCAGAGTGAAGACAGTGTGTTCCTAATTCAGATTGAAGACAGTGTGTTCTTAGAGCAGAGTGGAGACAGTGTCTTCCTAGAGCAGAGGGAAGACAGTGTGGTCCTAAAGCAGAGTGAAGACAGTGTGTTCCTAATGCAGAGTGAAGACAGTATGTTCCTAGAGCAGAGTGAAGACAGTGTGTTCCAAATGCATAGTGAAGACAGTGTGTTCCTAGAGCAGAGTGAAGACACTGTTCCAAATGCAGAGTGAAGACAGTGTGTTCGTAATGCAGAGTGACGACAGTGTGTTCCTAATGCAGAGTGAAGACTGTGTGTTCCTAGAGCAGAGTGAAGATAGTGTGTTCCTAGAGCAGAATGAAGACAGTGTGTTCCTAATACAGAGTGAAGACCGTGTGTTCCTAATGCAGAGTGAAGACAGTGTGTTCCTCGAGCAGAGTGAAGACAGTGTGTTCCAAACGAAGAGTTGCGGTGTATGTGCATGGAGCAGAGTGAAGACAGTGTGTTCCTAGAGCAGAATGAAGACAGTGTGTTCCTAATGCAGAGTGAAGAAAGTGTGTTCCTATTGCAGAGTGAAGACAATGTCTTCCTAGAGTAGAGTGAAGACAGTGTGTTCCTAATGTATAGTTAAGACAGTGTGTTCCTAATGCAGAGTGAAGACAGTGTGTTCCAAACGCATAGTGAAGACGGTGTGTTCCTAATGCATAGTGAAGACACTATGTTCCTAACGCATATTGAAGACAGTGTGTGTTGCGGTGTATGTGCATGGAGCAGAGTGAAAACAGTGTGTTCCTAGAGCAGAGTGAAGACAGTGTGTTCCTAATGCAGAGTGAAGACAGTGTGTTCCTAGAGCAGAGTGAAGACAGTGTGTTCCTAATGCAGAGTGAACAGTGTGTTCCTAGAGCAGAGTGAATCAGTGTTTTTTTAATGCAGAGTGAAGACAGTGTGTTCCTAATGCAGAGTTGCGGTGTATGTGCATGGAACAGAGTGAAGACAGTGTGTTCCTAATGCAGATGAAGACAGTGTGTTCCTAGAGCAGAGTGAAGACTGTGTATTCCTAATGCAGAGTGAAGACTGTGTTCCTAGAGCAGAGTGAAGACAGTGTGTTCCTAATGCAGAAAGAAGACTGTGTGTTCCCAGCGCAGAGTGAAGACAGTGTGTTCCTAGAGCAGAGTGAAGACAGTGTGTTCCTAGAGCAGGGTGAAGACAGTGTGATCCTAAGGCAGAGTGAAGACAGTGTGTTCCTAGAGCAGAGTGAAGACATTGTGTTCCTAGAGCAGAGTGAAGACAGTTTGTTCCTAAGGCAGAGTGAACAGTGTGTTCCCAGAGCAGAGTGAAGACAGTGTTTTCCTAATGCAGAGTGAAGACAGTGTGTTCCTAACGCAGAGTTGCTGTGTATGTGCATTGAACAGAGTGAAGACTGTGTGTTCCTAATGCAGATGAAGACAGTGTGTTCCTAGGGCAGAGTGAAGACGGTGTGTTCCTAATTCAGAGTGAAGACTGTGTTCCTAGAGCAGAGTGACGACAGTGTGTTCCTAATGCAGAGTGAAGACTGTGTGTTCCCAGAGCAGAGTGAAGACCGTGTGTTACCAGAGAAGAGTGAAGACAGTGTGTTCCCAGAGCAGAGTGAAGACAGTGTGTTCCTAGAGCAGAGTTGCCATGTATGTGCATGGAGCAGAGTGAAGACAGTGTGTTCCTAATGCAGAGTGAAGACAGTGTGTTCCTAATGCAGAGTGAAGACAATGTGTTCCTAATGCAGACTGAAAACTGTGTGTTCCTAGAGCAGAGTTGCGGTGTATATGCATGGAGCAGAGTGAAGAAAGTGATTTCCTAGAGCAGAGTGAAGAGAGTGTGTTCCTAGAGCAGAGGGAAGACAGTGTTTTCCTAAAGCAGAGTGAAGACAGTGTGTTCCTAGTGCAGACTGAAGACAATGTCTTCCACGGCAGAGGGAAGACAGTGTGTTCGTAAAGCAGAGTGAAGACAGTGTGTTCCTAATGCAGAGTGAAGACAGTGTTCTCCTAGAGCAGAGTGAAGACTGTTTGTTCCTAATGCACAGTGACGACAGTGTGTTCCTAATGCAGAGTGAAGACAGTGTGTTCCTAGAGCAGAGTGAAGACAGTGTGTACCTAGAGCAGAATGAAGACAGTGTGTTCCTAATGCAGAGTGAAGACAGTGTGTTCCTAATGCAGAGTGAAGACAGTGTGATCCTAGAGCATAGTGAAGACACTGTGTTCCTAACACAGTATTGCGGTGTATTGCATGAAGTAGAGTGAAGACAGTGTGTTCCTAGAGCATAGTGAAGACAGTGTGTTCTTAACACAGAGTTGCGGTGTATGTGCATGGATTAGAGTGAAGACAGTGTGTTCCTAGAGCAGAGTGAAGACAGTGTGTTCTAGAGCAGAGTGAAGACAGTGTGTTCCTAACGCAGAGTGAAGACAGTGTGTTCCTAGAGCAGAATGAAGACAGTGTGTTACTAACGGAGAGTGAAGACAGTGTGTTCCTAATGCAGAGTTGCGGTGTATGTGCATGGAGCAGAGTGAAGACATTGTGTTCCTAGAGCAGAGTGAAGACAGTTTGTTCCTAAGGCAGAGTGAAGAGTGTGTTCCCAGAGCAGAGTGAAGACAGTGTTTTCCTAATGCAGAGTGAAGACAGTGTGTTCCTAACGCAGAGTTGCTGTGTATGTGCATTGAACAGAGTGAAGACAGTGTGTTCCTAATGCAGATGAAGACAGTGTGTTCCTAGGGCAGAGTGAAGACTGTGTGTTCCTAATTCAGAGTGAAGACTGTGTTCCTAGAGCAGAGTCACGACAGTGGGTTCCTTATGCAGAGTGAAGACTGTGTGTTCCCAGAGCAGAGTGAAGACCGTGTGTAACCAGAGAAGAGTGAAGACAGTGTGTTCCTAATGCAGAGTGAAGACAGTGTGTTCCTAACGCAGAGTGAAGACAGTGTGTTCCTAGAGCAGACTTGCGGTGTATATGCATGGAGCATAGTGAAGACAGTGTGTTCCTAGAGGAGAGAGAAGAGAGTGTGTACCTAGAGCAGAGGGAAGACAGTGTGTTCCTAAAGCAGAGTGAAGACAGTGTGTTCCTAATTCAGATTGAAGACAGTGTGTTCCTAGAGCAGAGTGGAGACAGTGTCTTCCTAGAGCAGAGGGAAGACAGTGTGGTCCTAAAGCAGAGTGAAGACAGTGTGTTCCTAATGCAGAGTGAAGACAGTATGTTCCTAGAGCAGAGTGAAGACAGTGTGTTCCAAATGCATAGTGAAGACAGTGTGTTCCTAGAGCAGAGTGAAGACAGTGTGTTCCAAACGCAGAGTTGCGGTGTACGTGCATGGAGCAGAGTGAAGACAGTGTGTTCCTAGAGCAGAGTGAAGACAGTATGTTCCTAACACAGCGTGAAGACAGTGCTTTCCTTATGCAAAGATGCGAAGTATGTGCATGGAGCAGAGTGAAGACCGTGTGTTCCTAGAGCATATGAAGACAGTGTGTTCCTAATGCAAAGTGACGACTGTGAGTTCCTAGAGCAGAGTGAAGACACTGTTCCAAATGCAGAGTGAAGACAGTGTGTTCGTAATGCAGAGTGACGACAGTGTGTTCCTAATGCAGAGTGAAGACTGTGTGTTCCTTGAGCAGAGTGAAGATAGTGTGTTCCTAGAGCAGAATGAAGACAGTGTGTTCCTAATGCAGAGTGAAGACCGTGTGTTCCTAATGCAGAGTGAAGACAGTGTGTTCCTCGAGCAGAGTGAAGACAGTGTGTTCCAAACGCAGAGTTGCGGTGTATGTGCATGGAGCAGAGTGAAGACAGTGTGTTCCTAGAGCAGAATGAAGACAGTGTGTTCCTAATGCAGAGTGAAGAAAGTGTGTTCCTATTGCAGAGTGAAGACAATGTCTTCCTAGAGCAGAGTGAATACAGTGTGCTCCTAATGTATAGTTAAGACAGTGTGTTCCTAACGCAGAGTGAGGACAGTGTGTTCCAAACGCATAGTGAAGACGGTGTGTTCCTAACGAATAGTGAAGACACTATGTTCCTAACGCATATTGAAGACAGTGTGTTCCTAACGCAGTGTTGCGGTGTATGTGCATGGAGCTGAGTGAAAACAGTGTGTTCCTAGAGCAGAATGAAGACAGTGTGTTCCTAATGCAGAGTGAAGACAGTGTGTTCCTAGAGCAGAGTGAAGACAGTGTGTTCCTAATGCAGAGTGATCAGTGTGTTCCTAGAGCAGAGTGAATCAGTGTTTTTTTAATGCAGAGTGAAGACAGTGTGTTACTAATGCAGAGTTGCGGTGTATGTGCATGGAGCAGAGTGAAGACATTGTGTTCCTAATGCAGATGAAGACAGTGTGTTCCTAGAGCAGAGAGAAGACTGTGTATTCCTAATGCAGAGTGAAGACTGTGTTCCTAGAGCAGAGTGAAGACAGGGTGTTCCTAATGCAGAGTGAAGACTGTGTGTTCCCAGAGCAGAGGGAAGACAGTGTGTTCCTAACGCAGAGTGAAGACAGTGTGTTCCTAGAGCAGAGTGAAGACAGTGTGTTCCTAGAGCAGAGTGAAGACAGTGTGTTCCTAATGCACAGTGAAGACAGTGTGTTCCTAACGCAGAGTGAAGACAGTGTGTTCCTAATGCAGAGTAAAGACAGTGTGTTCCTAGAGCAGAGTTGTGGTGTATATGCATGGAGCATAGTGAAGACAGTGTGTTCCTAGAAGATAGTGAAGAGAGTGTGTACCTAGAGCAGAGTGAAGACAGTGTTTTCCTAATGCAGAGTGAAGACAGTGTGTTCCTAACGCAGAGTTGCTGTGTATGTGCATTGAACAGAGTGAAGACAGTGTGTTCCTAATGCAGATGAAGAAAGTGTGTTCCTAGGGCAGAGTGAAGACTGTGTGTTCCTAATTCAGAGTGAAGACTGTGTTCCTAGAGCAGAGTGACGACAGTGTGTTCCTTATGCAGAGTGAAGACTGTGTGTTCCCAGAGCAGAGTGAAGACCGTGTGTAACCAGAGAAGAGTGAAGACAGTGTGTTCCTAATGCAGAGTGAAGACAGTGTGTTCCTAACGCAGAGTGAAGACAGTGTGTTCCTAGAGCAGACTTGCGGTGTATATGCATGGAGCATAGTGAAGACAGTGTGTTCCTAGAGGAGAGAGAAGAGAGTGTGTACCTAGAGCAGAGGGAAGACAGTGTGTTCCTAAAGCAGAGTGAAGACAGTGTGTTCCTAATTCAGATTGAAGACAGTGTGTTCCTAGAGCAGAGTGGAGACAGTGTCTTCCTAGGGCAGAGGGAAGACAGTGTGGTCCTAAAGCAGGGTGAAGACAGTGTGTTCCTAATGCAGAGTGAAGACAGTATGTTCCTAGAGCAGAGTGAAGACAGTGTGTTCCAAATGCATAGTGAAGACAGTGTGTTCCTAGAGCAGAGTGAAGACAGTGTGTTCCAAACGCAGAGTTGCGGTGTACGTGCATGGAGCAGAGTGAAGACAGTGTGTTTCTAGAGCAGAGTGAAGACAGTATGTTCCTAACACAGAGTAAAGACAGTGTGTTCCTATAGCAGAATGAAGACAGTGTGTTCCTAGCATGAAGACAGTGCTTTCCTTATGCAAAGTTGCGAAGTATGTGCATGGAGCAGAGTGAAGACCGGGCGTTCCTACAGCATATGAAGACAGTGTGTTCCTAATGCAAAGTGACGACTGTGAGTTCCTAGAGCAGAGTGAAGACTCTGTTCCAAATGCAGAGTGAGGACAGTGTGTTCGTAATGCAGAGTGACGACAGTGTGATCCTAATGCAGAGTGAAGACTGTGTGTTCCTTGAGCAGAGTGAAGATAGTGTGTTCCTAGAGCAGAATGAAGACAGTGTGTTCCTAATGCAGAGTGAAGACCGTGTGTTCCTAATGCAGAGTGAAGACAGTGTGTTCCTCGAGCAGAGTAAAGACAGTGTGTTCCAAACACAGAGTTGCGGTGTATGTGCATGGAGCAGAGTGAAGACAGTGTGTTCGTAGAGCAGAATGAAGACAGTGTGTTCCTAATGCAGAGTGAAGAAAGTGTGTTCCTATTGCAGAGTGAAGACAATGTCTTCCTAGAGCAGAGTGAAGACAGTGTGCTCCTAATGTATAGTTAAGACAGTGTGTTCCTAACGCAGAGTGAAGACAGTGTGTTCCAAACGCATAGTGAAGACGGTGTGTTCCTAACGTATAGTGAAGACACTATGTTCCTAACGCATATTGAAGACAGTGTGTTCGTAGAGCAGAATGAAGACAGTGTGTTCCTAATGCAGAGTGAAGACAGTGTGTTCCTAGTGCAGACTGAAGACAATGTCTTCCACGGCAGAGGGAAGACAGTGTGTTCGTAACGCAGAGTGAAGACAGTGTGTACCTAATGCAGAGTGAAGACAGTGTTCTCCTAGAGCAGAGTGAAGACTGTTTGTTCCTAATGCAGAGTGAAGACAGTGTGTTCCTAATGCAGAGTGAAGACAGTGTGTTCCTAGAGCAGAGTAAAGACAGTGTGTACCTAGAGCAGAATGAAGACAGTGTGTTCCTAATGCAGAGTGAAGACAGTGTGTTCCTAATGCAGAGTGAAGACAGTGTGTTCCTAGAGCATAGTGAAGACACTGTGTTCCTAACACAATATTGCGGTGTATTGCATGAAGTAGAGTGAAGACAGTGTGTTTCTAGAGCATAGTGAATACAGTGTGTTCTTAACACAGAGTTGCGGTGTATGTGCATGGAGTAGAGTGAAGACAGTGTGTTCCTAGAGCAGAGTGAAGACAGTGTGTTCTAGAGCAGAGTGAAGACAGTGTGTTCCTAACGCAGAGTGAAGACAGTGTGTTCCTAGAGCAGAATGAAGACAGTGTGTTTCTAACGGAGAGAGAAGACAGTGTGTTCCTAACGCAGAGTTGCGGTGTATGTGCATGGAGCAGAGTGAAGACATTGTGTTCAGAGCAGAGTGAAGACAGTTTGTTCCTAAGGCAGAGTGAACAGTGTGTTCCCAGAGCAGAGTGAAAACAGTGTTTTCCTAATGCAGAGTGAAGACAGTGTGTTCCTAACGCAGAGTTGCTGTGTATGTGCATTGAACAGAGTGAAGACAGTGTGTTCCTAATGCAGATGAAGACAGTGTGTTCCTAGAGCAGAGTGATGACTGTGTGTTCCAAATTCAGAGTAAAGAATGTGTTCCTAGAGCAGAGTGAAGACAGTGTGTTCCTAATGCAGAGTGAAGACTGTGTGTTCCCAGAGCAGAGTGAAGACCGTGTGTTACCAGAGAAGAGTGAAGACAGTGTGTTCCTAATGCAGAGTGAAGACAGTGTGTTCCTAACGCAGAGTGAAGACAGTGTGTTCCTAGAGCAGAGTTGCGGTGTATATGCATGGAGCATAGTGAAGACAGTGTGTTCCTAGAGGAGAGAGAAGTGAGTGTGTACCTAGAGCAGAGGGAAGACAGTGTGTTCCTAAAGCAGAGTGAAGACAGTGTGTTCCTAATTCAGATTGAAGACAGTGTGTTCCTAGAGCAGAGTGGAGACAGTGTCTTCCTAGAGCAGAGGGAAGACAGTGTGGTCCTAAAGCAGAGTGAAGACAGTGTGTTCCTAATGCAGAGTGAAGACAGTGTGTTCCTAGAGCAGAGTGAAGACAGTGTGTTCCAAATGCATAGTGAAGACAGTGTGTTCCTAGAGCAGAGTGAAGACAGTGTGTTCCTAACGAAGAGTTGCGGTGTACGTGCATGGAGCAGAGTGAAGACAGTGTGTTCCTAACGCAGAGTGAAGACAGTGTGTTCCTAACGCAGAGTGAAGAGAGTGTGTTTCTAGAGCAGTATGAATACAGTGTTTTCCTAGAGCAGATGGAAGACAGTGTGTTCCTACAGAGGAGTGAAGACACTGTGTTCCTACAGCAGAGTGAAGACAGTGTGTTCCTAGAGCAGAGTGAAGACAGTGTGCTCCTAGAGCAGAGTGAAGACAGTGTGTTCCTTGAGCAGAGTGAAGACAGTGTGCTCCTAGAGCAGAGTGAAGACAGTGTGTTCCTGGAGCAGAGTGAAGTCAGTGTGTTCCTAGAGAAGAGTGAAGACTGTGTTTTCCTAATGCAGAGTGAAGGCATTGTGTTCCTAGAGAAGAGTGAAGACAGTGTTTTCCTAGAGCAGAGTGAAGACAGTGTGTTCCTAACAGAGAGTTGCTGTGTATGTGCATGGAGCAGAGTGAAGACAGTGTGTTCCTAATGCAGAGTAAAGACAGTGTGTTCCTAAGGCACAGAGAATACAGTTTGTTCCTAATGCAGAGTGAAGACTGTGTGTTTCTAGAGCAGTGTTGCGGTGTATGTTCATGGAGCAGTGTGAAGACAGTGGGTTCCTAGAGCAGAGTGAAGACAGTGTGTTCCTAGAGCAGAGTGAAGACAGTGTGTTCCTAATGCAGAGTGAAGACATTGTGTTCCTAGAGCAGAGTGAAGACAGTGTGTTCCTAGAGCAGAGTGAAGACAGTGTGTTCCTAACCCAGAGTTGCAGTGTACGAGCTTGGAGCTGAGAGAAGACAGTGTGTTCCTAGAGCAGAGAGAAGACAGTGTGGTCCTAAAGCAGAGTGAAGACAGTGTGTTCCTAATGCAGATTGAAGACAGTGTGTTCCTAGAGCACAGTGAAGACAGTGTCTTCCTAGAGCACAGAGAAGACAGTGTGGTCCTAAAGCAGAGTGAAAAGAGTGTGTTCCTAATGCAGAGTGAAGACAATGTGTTCCTAGAGCAGAGTGAAGACATTGTGTTCCTAATGCAGAGTGAAGACTGTGTGTTCCCAAAGCAGAGTGAAAACAGTGTGTTCCTAACGCAGAGTGAAGATAGTGTGTTCCTAACGCAGAGTGAAGACAGTGTGTTCCTAGAGCCCAATGAAGACAGTGTGTTCCTAGAGCAGAATGAAGACAGTGTGTTCCTATAGCAGAGTGAAGACAGTGTGTTCCTAGAGCAGAGTGAAGTCAGTATGTTCCTATAGCAGAGTGAAGACAGTGTGGTCCTAGAGCAGAGTGAAGACAGTGTGCTCCTAGAGCAGAGTGAAGACAGTGTGTTCCTAGAGCAGAATGAAGACAGTGTGGTCCAGAGCAGAGTGAAGACAGTGTGTTCCAAACTCAGAGTTGCGGTGTATGTGCATGGAGAAGAATGAACACAGTGTGTTCCTAATGCAGAGTGAAGACAGTGTGTTCCTAGAGCAGAGTAAAGACAGTGTGTTCCTAGAGCAGAGTGAAGACAGTGTGTTCCTAGAGCAGAATGAAGACAGTGTGTTCCTAACGCAGAGTTGCGGTGTATGTGCATGGAGCTGAGTGAAGACAGTGTGTTCCTAGAGTATAGTGAAGACAGTGTGTTCCTAATGCAGAGTTAATACAGAATGTTCCTACAGCAGAGTGAAGAAAGTGTGTTCGTAACAAAGTGTTGCTGTGTATGTGCATGGAGAAGTGTGAAGACAGTGTGTTCCTAATGCAGAGTGAAGACAGTGTGTACCTAACACATAGTCAAGACAGTATGTTCCTAACGCAGAGTGAAGACAATGTGTTCCTAGAGCAGAATGAAGACAGTGTGTTCCTAACGCAGAGTGAAGACAGTGTGTTCTTAACGCAGATTTGCGATGTATGTGCATGGAGCAGTGTGAAGACAGTTTGTTCCTTGAGCAGAGTGAAGACAGTGTGTTCCTAATGCAGAGTGAAGACAGTGTGTTCCTAACGCATAGTCAAGACAGTATGTTCCTAACTCATAGTGAAGACAGTGTGTTGCTAATGCAGAGTGAAGACAGTGTGTACCTAACACATAGTCAAGACAGTATGTTCCTAACGCATAGTAAAGACAGTGTGTTGCTAATGCAGAGTTGCGGTGTATGTGCATGGAGCAGAGTGAAGACAGTGTGCTCCTAGAGCAGAGTGAAGACAGTGTGTTCCTAGAGCAGAGTGTAGACAGTGTGTTCCTAGAGCAGAATGAAGACAGTGTGTTCCTAACGCAGAGTGAAGACAGTGTGTTCCTAATGCAGAGTGAATACAGTGTGTTCCTAGAGCATAGTGAAGACAGTGTGTTCCTAACACAGAGTTGCGGTGTATGTGCATGGAGCTGAATGAAGACAGAGTGTTCCTAGAGCAGAGTGAAGACAGTGTATTCCTAGAGCAGAATGAAGACTGTGTGTTCCTAATGCAGAGTGAAGACAATGTGTTCCTAGAGCAGAGTGACGACAGTGTGTTCCTAGAGCATAGTGAAGACAGTGTGTTCCACACACAGAGTTGCGGTGTATGTGCATGGAGTAGAGTGAAGACAGTGTGTTCCTAGAGCAGAGTGAAGACAGTGTGTTCCTAGAGCAAAGTGAAGACAGTGTGTTCCTAGAGCAGAGTGAAGACAGTGGGTTCCTAGAGCAGAGTGAAGACAGTGTGTTCCTAGAGCAGAGTGAAGACAGTGTTTTCCTAATGCAGAGTGAAGACAGTGTGTTCCTAACGCAGAATTGCATTGTATGTGCATGGAGCAGAGTGAAGACAGTGTGTTCCTAACGCAGATGAAGACATTGTGTTCCTAGAGCAGATTGAAGTCTGTGTGTTCCTAATGCAGGGTGAAGACAATGTGTTCCTAGAGCAGAGTGACGACAGTTTGTTCCTAGAGCATAGTGAAGACAGTGTGTTCCACACACAGAGTTGCGGTGTATGTGCATGGAGTAGAGTGAAGACAGTGTGTTCCTAGAGCAGAGTGAAGACAGTGTGTTCCTAGAGCAAAGTGAAGACAGTGTGTTCCTAGAGCAGAGTGAAGACAGTGTATTCCTAATGCAGAGCGAAGACTGTGTGTTCCCAGAGCAGAGTGAGGACAGTGTGTTCCTAACGCAGAGTGAAGACAGTGTGTTCCTAACGCAGAGTGAAGACAGTGTATTCCTAGAGCAGAGTGAAGACAATATGTTCCTAACGCAGAGTGAAGACAATGTGTTCCTAGAGCAGAGTGAAGACAGTGTGTTCCTAACGCAGAGTGAAGACAGTGTGTTCCTAGAGCAGAGTGAAGACAATATGTTCCTAACGCATAGTGAAGACAATGTGTTCCTAGAGCAGAGTGAAGACAGTGTGTTCCTAACGCAGAGTTGCAGTGTATGTGCATGGAGCAGAGTGAAGACAGTATGTTACTAATGCAGAGTGAAGACAGTGTTTTCCTAGAGCAGAATGAAGACAGTGTGTTCTTAACGCATAGTTGCTGTGTATGTGCATGGAGCAGTGTGAAGACAGTGTGTTCCTAGAGCAGAGTGAAGACAGTGTGTTCCTTGAGCAGAGGGAAGACAGTGTGCTCCTAGAGAAGAGTGAAGACAGTGTGTTCCTAGAGCAGAGTGAAGACAGTGTGTTCCTAGAGCAGAGGGTAAGCAGTGTGTTCCTAGAGCAGAATGAAGACAGTATGTTCCTAATGAGGAGTGAAGACAGAGTGTTCCTAATGCAGAGTGAAGACTGTGTGTTCCCACAGCATAGTGAAGACAGTGTGTTCCTAACACAGAATTGCTGTGTATGTGCATGGAGTAGAGTGAGGACTGTGTGTTCCTAGAGCAGAGTGAAGACAGTGTGTTCCTAACGCAGAGTTGCGGTGTATGTGCATGGAGCTGAATGAAGACAGTGTGTTCCTTGAGCAGAATGAAGGCAGTGTCTTCCTAGAGCAGAATGAAGACAGTGTGTTCCTAATGCAGAATGAAGACAGTGTGTTCCTAGAGCAGAGTGAAGACAGTGGGTTCCTAGAGCATAGTGAAGACAGTGTGTTCCAAACACAGAGTTGCGGTGTATGTGCATGTAGTAGAGTGAAGACAGTGTGTTCCTAGAGCAGAGTGAAGACAGTGTGTTCTTAACGCACAGTGAAGACAGTGTGTTCCTAGAGCAGAGTGAAGACAGTGTGTTCCTAGAGCAGAGTGTAGACAGTGTGTTCTTAACGCACAGTGAAGACAGTGTGTTCCTAGAGCAGAGTGAAGACAGTGTGTTCCTAGAGCAGAGTGTAGACAGTGTGTTCCTAACGCAGAGTTGCTGTGTATGTGCATGTAGTAGAGTGAAGACAGTGTGTTCCTAGAGCAGAGTGAAGACAGTGTGTTCTTAACGCACAGTGAAGACAGTGTGTTCCTAGAGCAGAGTGAAGACAGTGTGTTCCTAGAGCAGAGTGTAGACAGTGTGTTCCTAACGCAGAGTTGCTGTGTATGTGCATGGAGCTGAGTGAAGACAGTGTGTTCCTAGAGCAGTGTGAAGACAGTGTGTTCCTAATGCAGAGTGAACAGTGTGTTCCTAGAGCAGAGTGAAGACAGTGTTTTCCTAATGCAGAGTGAAGACAGTGTGTTCCTAACGCAGAGTTGCGGTGTATGTGCATGGAGCAGAGTGAAGACTGTGTGTTCCTAACGCAGATGAAGACAGGGTGTTCCTAGAGCAGAGTGAAGACTATGTTTTCCTAATGCAGAGTGGAGACTGTGTTCCTAGAGCAGAGTGAAGACAGTGTGTTCCTAATGCAGAGTGAAGACTGTGTGTTCCCAGAGCAGAGTGAAGACAGTGTGTTCCTAATGCAGAGTGAAGACAGTGTGTTCCTAACGCAGAGTGAAGACAGTGTGTTCCTAACGCAGAGTGAAGACAGTGTGTTCCTTGAGCAGAGTGAAGACAGTGTGTTCCTAGGGCAGAGTGAATACATTGTGTTCCTAGAGCAGAGTTGTAGGGATAAATCCCGCCCCTTAGGGGGCGTGTTCGCCTCGGGCTAATGTCTGCCTATAAATTTGGCGAGCGTGCTCCAACCTGTCCCTTCTACTTTCCTGGTCTCCGCGGGAACGGTGGTTCTGTAAGTCTATTTCTACATTAAAACTATATATATTTTTACAAACTGTCTGCATTCGTTTACGCCGCTACATTTTGGCGCCCAACGTGGGGCTCGAACCCACGACCCTGAGATTAAGAGTCTCATGCTCTACCGCAAAGTTAACTTAGGAATGTCACAGCTTAGATTCTTAAGCGCCTAGTGATTTAAAGGCGCAAATCAAAAGTGCTCCTGGATAGTAAAAACTTGCAGATGCACAGTAGGACAGATTCAGACCACTAAATGAGTCACACTGTTGGATGAATGTACGTAGGCTTGGGAGAGAGAAGAAAAGGAATATAGAGAATAAAGTTAATGGTTTAAAAAAAAAAGGTAAAGTCTTTAAAGAGACAGAGTACAGATAGTTAAGGGATTAAAAGAAATAAAGAAAAATAAGGTACGTAAAAATGAAAAATTCACAGAGAGTCTGGATTATGTACATTGTGTTTTCTTTAAAATTTTTGACTGTGAAGGAGCTAAGTACAGAGAGACATTTCATTACATGGGCTGCCAAGCTAAACCAGAACGGATATCATGAGGGTATGATTTCAGAATTTGGATCTAAGGATATGATACTTTGGAAAAGAGATTCTTCTTTTGTTTTCACAGAGGATGAGACTCTATGGATTTCTTCTATTCCGATTTGGTATGATGGACCACGTCCTCCTGAAGGGTTGCTGTGAACATCTTCAGAAAATTGCTTTGCTCAACTGCCAACTGAGATGAAACTAGCACACAGGTTATACCATGAAAGACCTAATTAACGACGCCCCCATTCAGCAGGAAGCAGTTTGGAGAGAAAAAACTGCGCCCATGTTCCCAAATATGGTTTATAAATGTTCTTTTACATTTAAAGGGGGATATGATATAGACATGAATAATTTGCATTAGTATAGATTTTGATTTATTGATAGAGATTTATGGTCAATTTTGTTATATGTATAAATGTTTCTGATGTAACTTTTACTTGATAACTGTTTTGTTATATGTAATTTTGCTATGTTAAAGTTAAAGCCTTTTTTTGTTTAAACCGAAAGAGGGGAAATGATGGAGGAAGGTCATTGGTTAAAATAAAAGAAGCTGCTTGGCTCTCATTGGTTAGGAGATAGGTGGGAGGAGTAAACAGAACAGAACGCTGGGAGGAAGAGGAAGTGAGGTCAGACTCCACAGCTCGGCTCTCCGGAGCAGACGCAGGAGAGACGCCATGCTACCTGCTCCAGGGAAGACGCACGCTATGAAGCTCCGACCCAGGATGGACTTAGGATGGAATCTTCCCGGTAAGACCAGTGCTCACAGATTGTTAGAGATGGGTTGATAGGGATATCAGAATTAGCCAGTAAGGGCTAGAGCTAAGGGCCAAGCAGTGTTTAAAAGAATATAGTGTCTGTGTAATAATTTAAGGTCATAAGCTAGTCGAGCAGGGCAGGTGGCCGGGGTGCTGGGAATGCAGCCCTGCTGCCGCTCCATATTACTACACAGAGTGAAGACAGTGTGTTCTTAAGGCAGAGTGAAGACAGTGTGTTCCTAATGCAGAGTGAAGACAGCGTGTTCCTAATGCAGAGGGAAGACAGTGTGTTCCTAATGCAGAGTGAAGACAGTGTGTTCCAAACGCAGAGTTGCGGTGTAGGTGCATGGAGCAGAGTGAAGACAGTGTGTTCTAAATGCAGAGTGAAGACAGTGTGTTCCTAATGCAGAGTGAAGACACTGTGTTCCAAAGGCAGAGTTGCGGTGTATATGCATGGAGCAGAGTGAAGACAGTGTGTTCCTAACGCAGAGTGAAGACTGTGTTCCTAGAGCAGAGTGAAGACAGTGTGTTCCTAATGCTGAGTGAAGACAGTGTGTTCCTAGAGCAGAGTGAAGACAGTGTGTTCTTAATGCAGAGTGAAGACAGTGTGTTCCTAATGCAGAGTGAAGACAGTGGGTTCCTAGAGCAGAGTGAAGACATTGTGTTCTTAATGCAGAGTGAAGAGAGTGTGTTCCTAGAGCAGAGTGAAGACAGTTTGTTCCAAACGCAGAGTTGAGGTGTATGTGCATGGAGCAGAGTGAAGACAGTGTGTTCCTAATGCAGAGTGAAGACAGTGTGTTCCTAGAGCAGAGTGAAGACAGTGTGTTCCTAGAGCAGAGTGAAGACAGTGTGTTCCTATAGGAGAGTGAAGACAGTTTGTTCCTAATGCAGATTGAAGATTGTGTGTTCCTAATGCAGATTGAAGACAGTGTGTTCCTAAAGCAGAGTGAAGACAGTGTGTTCCTAACGCAGAGTGAAGACAGTGTTATCCTAACGCAGAGTTGCAGTGTATGTGCATGGAGCAGAGTGAAGACAATGTGTTCCTAACGCAGAGTAAAGACTGTGTTCCTAGAGCAGAGTGATGACAGTGTGTTCCTAATGCAGAGTGAAGACAGTGTGTTCCAAGAGCAGAGTGAAGACATTGTGTACCTAATGCAGAGTGAAGACTGTGTTCCTAGAGCAGAGTGACGACAGTGTGTTCCTAATGCAGAGTGAAAACAGTGTGTTATTAATGCAGAGTGAAGACAGTGTGTTCCTAACGCAGAGTGAAGACAGGGTGTTCCCAGAGCAGAGTGAAGACAGTGTGTTCCTAGAGCAGAGTGAAGACAGTGTGTTCCTAACGCAGAGTTGCGGTGTATGTGCATGGAGCTGAGTGGAGACAGTTAGTTCCTAGAGCAGAGTGAAGACAGTCTGTTCCTAATGCACTGTGATCAGTGTGTTCCTAGAGCAGAGGGAAGACAGTGTTTTACTAAGGCAGAGTGAAGACAGTGTGTTCCTAACGCAGAGTTGCGGTGTATGTGCATGGAGCAGAGTGAAGACAGTGTGTTCCTAACACAGATGAAGACAGTGGGTTCCTAGAGGAGAGTGAAGACTGTGTGTTCCTAATGCAGAGTGAAGACTGTGTTCCTAGAGCAGAGTGAAGACAGTGTGATCCTACATCAGAGTGAAGACAGTGTGTTCCTAACGCAGAGTGTTTTCAGTGTGTTCCTAAGGCACAGGGAATACAGTGTGTTTCTAATGCGGAATGAAGACTGTGTGTTCCTAGAGAAGAGTTGCGGTGTATGTGCATGGAGCAGCGTGAAGACAGTGTGTTCCTTGAGCAGAGTGAAGACAGTGTGTTCCTAGAGCAGAGTGAAGACAGTATGTTCCTAATGCAGAGTGAAGACAGTGTGTTCCTAATGCAGAGTGAAGACAGTGTGTTCTTAACGCAGATGAAGACAGTGTTTTCCTAGAGCAGAGTGAAGACTGTGTGTTCCTAATGCAGAGTGAAGACAGTGTGTTCCTAATGCAGAGTGAGGACAGTGTGTTCCTAGAGCAGGGTGAAGACAGTGTGTTCCTAATGCAGAGTGAAGACTGTGTGTTCCCAGGGCAGAGTGAAGACAGTGTGTTCCTAATGCAGAGTTAAGACAGTGTGTTCCTAACGCAGAGTGAAGACAGTGTGTTCCTAGAACAGAGTGAAGACAGTGTGTTCCTAGAGCAGAATGAATACAGCGTGTTCCTATAGCAGAGTGAAGACAGTGTGTTCCTAGAGCAGAGTGAAGTCAGTATGTTCCTATAGCAGAGTGAAGAAAGTGTGTTCCTAGAGCAGAGTGAAGACAGTGTGCTCCTAGAGCAGAGTGAAGACAGTGTGTTCCTAGAGCAGAATGAAGACAGTGTGGTCCTAGAGCAGAGTGAAGACACTGTGTTCCAAACCAGAGTTGCGGTGTAGTGCATGGAGAAGAATGAAGACAGTTTGTTCCTAATGCAGAGTGAAGACAGTGTGTTCCTAGATCAGAGTGAAGACAGTGTGTTCCTAGAGCAGAGTGAAGACAGTGTGTTCCTAGAGCAGAGTGAAGACAGTGTGTTCCAAACGCAGAGTAGCGGAGTATGTGCATAGAGAAGAGTGAAGACATTGTGTTCCTAATGCAGAGTGAAGACAGTGTGTTCCTACAGCAGAGTGAAGACAGTGTGTTCCTAGAGCAGAGTTGCGGTGCATATGCATGGAGCAGAGTGATGACAGTGTGTTCCTAGAGCAGAGAGAAGACAGTGTTTTCCTAATGCAGAGTGAAGACAGTGTGTTCCTAACGCAGAGTTGCGGTGTATGTGCATGGAGCAGAGTGAAGACAGTGTGTTAATAACGCAGATGAAGACAGTGTGTTCCTAGAGCAGAGTGAAGACTGTGTGTTCCTAATGCAGAGTGAAGACTGTGTTCCTAGAGCTGAGTGAAGACAGTGTATTCCTAATGCTGAGTGAAGACTGTGTGTTCCCAGAGTAGAGTGAAGACAGTGTGTTCCTAACGCAGACTGAAGACAGTGTGTTCCTAACGCAGAGTGAAGACAGTGTGTTACTAATGCAGAGTAAATGCAGTGTGTTCCTAAGGCCCAGGGAATACAGTGTGTTCCTAATGCAGAGTGAAGACTGTGTGTTCCTAGAGCAGTGTTGCGGTGTATGTGCATGGAGCAGAGTGAAGACAGTGGGTTCCTAGAGCAGAGTGAAGACAGTGTGCTCCTAAAGCAGAGTGAAGACAGTGTGTTCCTAATGCAGATTGAAGACAGTGTGTTCCTAGAGCAGAGTGAAGACAGGGTCTTCCTAGAGCAGAGAGAAGACAGTGTGATCCTAAAGCAGAGTGAAAACAGTGTGTTCCTAAAGCAGGGTGAAGACAGTGTGTTCCTAGAGCAGAGTGAAGACAGTGTGTTCCTAATGCAGAATGAAGACTGTGTGTTCCCAGAGCAGAGTGAAGACAGTGTGTTCCTAACGCAGAGTGAAGACAGTGTGTTCCTAGAGCACAATGAAGACAGTGTTTTCCTAGAGCAGAATGAAGAAAGTGTGTTCCTATAGCAGATTGAAGACAGTGTGTTCCTAGAGCCGAGTGAAGTCAGTATGTTCCTATAGCAGAGTGAAGACAGTGTGTTCCTAGAGCAGAGTGAAGTCAGTGTGCTCCTAGAGCAGAGTGAAGACAGTGTGTTCCTAGAGCAGAAAGAAGACAGTGTGGTCCTAAAGCAGAGTGAAGACAGTGTGTTCCTAATGGAGATTGAATACAGTGTGTTCCTAGAGCAGAGTGAAGACAGTGTCTTCCTAGAGCAGAAAGAAGACAGTGTGGTCCTAAAGCAGAGTGAAGACAGTGTGTTCCTATTGCAGAGTGAAGACAGTATGTTCCTAATGCAGAGTGAAGACTGTGTCTTCCCAGAGCAGAGTGAAGACAGTGTGTTCCTAGAGCAGAGTGAAGACAGTGTCTTCCTAGAGCAGAGAGAAGACAGTGTGGTCCTAAAGCAGAGTGAAGACAGTGTGTTGCTAATGCAGAGTGAAGACAGTGTGTTCCTAGAGCAGAGTGAAGACAGTGTGTTCTTAGAGCAGAGTGAAGTCAGTATGTTCCTATAGCAGAGTGAAGACAGTGTGTTCCTAGAGCAGAATGAAGACAGTGTGGTCCTAGAGCAGAGTGAAGACAGTGTGTTCCAATTGCAGAGTTGCGGTGTATGTGCATGGAGAAGAATGAAGATAGTGTGTTCCTAATGCAGAGTGAAGACAGTGTGTTCCTAGAGCAGAGTGAAGACAGTGTGTTCCTAGAGCAGAGTGAAGACAGTGTGTTCCTAGAGCAGAGTGAAGACAGTGTGTTCCAAACACAGAGTAGCGGTGTATGTGCATGGAGAAGTGTGAAGACATGGTGTTCCTAATGCAGAGAGAAGACAGTGTGTTCCTAGAGCAGAGTGAAGACAGTGTGTTAATAGAGCAGAGTTGCGGTGCATATGCATGGAGCAGAGTGAAGACAGTGTGTTCCTAGAGCAGAGTGAAGACAGTGTGTTCCTACAGCAGAGTGAAGACAGTGTGTTTCTAGAGCAGTGTGAAGACAGTGTGTTCCTAAGGAAGAGTGAAGACAGTGTTTTCCGAACGCAGTGTGAAGATAATGTACTTAGCATTTTAAGGCCAAACATTTAATCGGACAACTGGTCGACCTGCTTCCAGTCTGTTAAAAAAAAAAAAAAGGAAGTGCACAGAGACAACTGGTCGACCCGTCAGGTCTAGGAAGATATAATACATATTATATTAAATAAAAAAAAAAAAAAAAAAAAGAGTCCAGCGGGACATCTGGTCGACCGCCGCATCCCCGGGAAAAAATGGCCTCCCGCCCGGTGGGAGGGACTACTGGTCTACCCCGGTCCTTTGGAGAATGAGGTGGAGAGGGGGGAAAAAAAAGTGCGCCCACCCTCCGCCTTCCCGACAGGCGTGCACACGCGCCCGGTCGGGAGGGGCACGTATCGCGGCAATCAGCCGACCCTCCCCTGGCTCGGAGGGAGGAGGGCCAAACAGACCCACACACGGTGGGCATAGCGAAACGCGCGACAGGGAACAAAGCCCCTGGCGCGCCTCACAGGAACCCCCACGAACCACAGCGAGGAGTGCGAGAGGGGCTTTCACAGGGCTCGGGCCGGATAACCGCACCCCTGCCTTCCACACACCACGGGTAAAGGTGGGGAGGAGAGACGAGGGGCCCGCTGGCAGAACGAGAAGAGCGGCCGCCATTCGCCATGAATGTCCGTCCCTCGCCTGGCGCGGCTTAGGCCTCCGGCCCGAATGAACACAGGGCAAGCGCACCACATCACAGGGCAAGCGCACCACATCGATCAACAAAGCAGAACCGGGAAGAATCGAGCGCGAGATCACCACAGACCCAACACATGCCACAGGAAAAAAAAAAAGGAAAAAAAAAAGAAAACCCTTCACACCGCCACACCAAAAAAAGAGCGGTGGGGGGGTCAACGGGGAATCCAATAAAAGAGGAGTGCACTCGGGAGGCACATAACATGAGGCAGCAGAAGGGCCGGGCCACCCTCAACCCAAAAAGGACTCATGGAGACTCGGGAGCTCCACAAGCTGGGAGGGGGGGTAAAAAAAAAAAACCGGTGCGCTTGGGAGGCCCACGGGAGCAGAGGACCATGGAGGAGACTCGGGAGCTCCACAACCTGGTCCCCGCCCGCAAAAAAAAAAAAAGAAAAAAAAAAGCAACAGGGATGGCAAGGGAGAAGCATCGAGAGACGGGTCCCACCATCCAAACAGAACGGGTGACAAACCACGAAGCAGGGACGCCTGACATGCTTTACCACGGGCAAAAGCAAGGCAAGGAAGCTGGTCATCTCAAAAAGCCTCACGGGAAAGCACAGCAGCGAGACGCAGGCTGGGCTAGACGGAGAAAAATAACACCCAGTGAGGCTCGGAAGAGAGACCGCCACCTAGCGTCCTTTAATGTCACCCAATTAAAGGACAGCGTGTCAGCACCTATCTGCAGGTACAATAAGGACAGATAGCAATTATTAGAAGAATGGCAACAGGTACGGGGAGTCATTCACAGACCACACAGAACTCCTGAAAGTGAGGCTGGGTGAAATGTCCCAAAAATGTCCCCATAAACAAGAGAACCGACCCTCAAAGGAACAACTGGTCGACCTCATAACCATGAAAGGACCGAGAGAGCGAGGTGGACATGCCAGAAAGCCGGGCGCCCAGCCTCCTCCCGGCCGAGGACCCTGCGACCAGCCGCTAGGGATGGAGAAGGGCAAGAAGAAAAACTTGGGGGGGGGATCTCGAGTCCAAGAAACCGGGGACCAGTGAACAGGGGAGCCGGGACCACCACCTCCTCTCGGCCTCGAGAACACGAGGCCTGCTGCTGGGCTCTCGCAAGACCGAGGGCAGGAGAAAGGGGCGGGGGAGAACTCCAAGACACCAACGAGTCCGGACCAGGGAGGCGAGAAAGACGGGACCACGGCCTCCTCTCAGCCTCAGCATGGCAAGGCCCGCCGCTGAGGACCGAGGGTTCCTGGCAAGAGGAAGGAAAAAAAAAAAAAAAGGTCCGAGACCCCAACGAGTCCGTGACGGGGCAGCAGGGAAGCCGGGATCAACCATCGCCTCCTCTCGGCTTCAGGTCGCCGGGTCCCAGGGCTCTTTAGAAGAGAGAAAAAGCAAGGGAAAAGCAACTTTTAAAGCCGAGGTATTTCACCGATCCTGGGCCCGGGTGGACCCGACACCTAGCGGGAGTACGCGAACGACTGAAGCCTTCTGGTCGACCCGCTCAAGTCTCCCAGCACCCTCTCCAGCTGGTCCTGTCACTGGGTTCCATCCCCAACGCACACACCCATGGGTGACTCTTCCGGCACAACCTCCTACACAGAGACCGTCCCCAAGCACGACACCGACTCCGGGACACACCCGCCTGCCGGGCCGGGACTCTCGTCATTCTTTCCGCCTCACAAAAGCCATTTCGCCCCGTCCTCGTCAACGACCGAGGACCAGGAACGTTGCAGAAAAAGGCCACCGCTAGGGGGCGCCCGACAACCGACCGCCATAGATCGCTCGCTCGCTCGCTCGTTCGGCCGCGACCGCGGCGGCGGCGTCTTCACCTTCTCTGGCGTGACAGCGTCCTTCCACGCTCACGCCCGGAGGTGGCACGGGCCCACAACAGGACAGGGAACTCCCCTGTCGGTTCCCCCACCCCTCCCCATCCCACCCCCGAACACGGTGAACGGCGGGCCGGGCTGGACATTCGGGGCTACGAAAACGAAAGTACGACCGAGACCACAGGCAGCTAGGAAAGCAGGCGAATCGATCGCTCGCTCGCTCGCTCGCTCACAGGGAAACAAAGAGCGTGTCTGACAGATCGGTGACAGGACTAGATGGGCCAGGGGCTTCTGCAACCATTAGGGCATGGTGAGAGGGAGGGACCGAGGGGGACCGAGGGGGACCGAGGGACCGAGGGAGGAAAGGAGGGAGGGAGGCGGCGGCAACGGCAGTTCCCTGCCATCTAAGGTCTCCTTTCACCATGGCCACTGCTTGCTTGCTTGCTTGCTTGCTTGTGGTTCTTTTTCTTCACCCCACTCCCCACGCCCTCAGCCCACACTTCTCAGACTAAATACCGAGTCAGAGAAAATTAAAACAGACGTGGAATAGTTTTTTAAAATAATAATAATAATAATAATAATAATAATAATGAAATAAAAATAGTGTTTCAAAAATCCCACTCGGATTTCATTTCCGGGAATAATATCGTCATAGTGATGTGTTGTGAACATTTTCACTTAGAACAGAAAAAATAAACAGGTCACTTTAGTCATTTCTTGGAGAGGGTCTGTGTCCCCACCACGATGGTTCGCACTTGCTGAGTTGCTGAAGATGATCTCCCGATCCTCGTGTTTTCAGTTTCTGAGAGCTGCTGACATGACAGACATGGGCCCTCACACTCGAGTTTATGAGACACTACTGAGAGCGTGGAGCCCATAGGACAAGGCTTTGGCTTTCCCTTCCCCTCCCACATAAGCCAGATAAATAAATAAATAAATAAACAAATAAATGCCCAGCAGCAGAAGCATGAAAGCAGCTTCTCAGACCCTTTAGAGCTCCTGAGTTACAGTCATGGCAGAGGATATGACTAGGCCAGGGCTCCCTTCACAACCATTTGAAAGGATCACAGCACTGAATATACAGACGCACGGTAATTACACCGACGTTGACTGGAAAGACACCTAAACTAACAGAGACACACACATACACAATCCATAGCATTTGCTGCCTAGCAGATCAAATGAATTCCAGTGTCAGTAGGCACACCCTTCACACCCCTTGAAACTTCTCTGTTGCAAGGTCACAGAGTTAGGAAAGGATCTTGATCTTGAACTTTCCTTAATAGTAAGTCTGTGTGTGTATCACACTCAAGCCAAGTGCCCCTCAGAGCTCATGGAAGACAAAACAGATCTCTAGAATAAGAGAGACGGGGGGGGGGGGGAGATTCACTCAAGAAAATGAAAGCAAAACCCTACACAAACCCTGGCACACAGTAAAATCAGTCCTATGAGGAAATTTGTAGCTCTGATTGCCTACTTTTTAAAAAGACTTCTAACCAGGTAATGGTGGGACACGCCTTTAATTCCAGCACTCGTTCTGGTCTCCAAGAGCTAGTTCCAGGACTGACTCAATTAGAGAGAACTAGAGAGAAACCCTGTCACAAAACAAACAAAAAAGGAATAAATACTTTATGGAAGAATAGATGGACAGATAGACAGACAGACAGACCCACACCCCATCTTCTGTCTTCTGAAGGTACCAGGCTCTCTCACAGGGGTCAGGCAGAAACGCAGGCAGTGTATGTGTGTGATATCAAGCAAGCCTATACGTGATATATAGGGTATGATAGGATAATGTCACTATTAAATTGGGGTAGGTCTCAGGAGCACAAGAACCCAAATCTCTGCTGTACTCCCTGTCACCAGAAGAGGTCACTAGATCCCCACTATGTGGTTTCTGGACATTCCAGAAATTCCATCTCTCCAGTTCTCATTCTTTCATTGTTCCTCCTGCATGCCTGCATCTAGTGAGAGAGTGGGCACCGTTCCTCCCTGCTTCTGTGTATCTGTCTCTGTCACGTCCCGGATAGCCAGAGTGCCCGCCACCTACGCCTGAGATAGATGTGGCCGGCAGCCCTGGGGCTGAGGGAAAGGGAGAGAGTGGGTTCCCTGGAGAGCCTTGGGCAGAGGCTCTGTGGATTCCCCTGCAGGAGGCCGCACCGCCTCTGAGGAGCCCATGGGGGAGGGGAAAAGGGAAGGTCAACCATACAGTCCTGCCTGGCTTTTGCTTTGCTTTGCTTTGTTTTTGTTTTGGTTTGTTTCCAGGTACAGCTGTGACCAGGTCTGGATCCAGGACAGACTCCAAAGCTAGAGAGAAATCCTGTCTCAGAAAACAAACAAACAAATAAATAAATAAATAAATAAATAAATGGATGGATGGATAGATAGCTAGATAGCCAGACAGAGAGATGATAAAAACACCTCCAAGATCAGGGAGACCAAGGCAGGCAGATCACTGTGAGTTTAAGGCTCCCTTGTTCTGCAGATTGAGATTCAAGGCCAGGCAAAGTGACACAGAGAAACCCTGTTTTCAAAAAAAAGGTGGGGCCTGGAGAGATGGCTCTGTGGTTAAGAGTTCTGACTGCTCTTCCAGAGGACCCAGGTTCAATTCCTTACCACCCACATGGCAGTCAACAGCTGTCGGTAACTCCAAGATCTGACACCCTCAGATAGACATACATGCAGGCAAAACACCAATGCCAATAAAATGAAAATAAATAAATTATTAGGAAAATAAATATATAGAAAAGGTGTTTAGTGCATGCCTTTAATCTCAGCACTAGGAGGCAGAGGCAGATGACTCTCCGTGAGTCGGAGGCCAGTCTTGTCTACAAAGTGAGTCCCAGGGCATACAAGGGTACACAACGAAACCTTATGTTGAACAACCACAAATAAGCAAACAAATAGAGAGATAATAACAATAAAAATATTTGAGAGTTCAAATAATTGACTTCATCCACAATAAAAGAATATAAAAATAAAAATATCAAATGCACTTGAACACATTGGCACAGGAGAACGCTTGCTAAATAGAACCCCAGTAGCACAGACACTGAGAGAAAAAGAAAAAAAAGAAAAAAAAAAAAGAAAAAAAACAACAAAAAAAAAGAACAAAGAAAAAAACTAAAGAGAGAAAAAAAAGAAGAAAAAAGAAAAAAAGAAAAAAAAAGAAAGAAAAAAAAGAAAAAAAAACAGACACTGAGAGAAACAATTAATAAGTGAGACCTCCTGAAACTGAAAAGCTTCTGTAAAGCAAAGAACATGGCCAACAAGACAAAACGACGGCCTTACAGAATGGGAAAAGATCTTCACTAATCTCCAAAATACACAAAGAAGTCGAGAAATTGGTCATCCAAAGAACAAATAATCCAATTTTAAAAAATGGAGTACAGACCTAAACAGAGAACTCTCAACAGAGGGATCTAAAATGGTTGAAAGACACTTAAATGTTGGGTCGAGGGGGGGGGGGGGTCATGCAAAGATGAGAACACCACCAAGTCTAATAAACCAAAAACAAACTTAAAAATACAAACACACCGCGAGTCACAGAAGCTTATCAGCTAGCTGAGACCACAGGCAGAGTTTGGGCTTCTGACACTGTGGCAAAAGGCCGGTTTCTGAAACCCATTTTTATAGTAGGGGCATCGCAGGGCAGTGGTGGCGCAAGCCTTTAATCCCAGCACTCGGGAAGCAGAGGCAGGCGGATCTCTGTGAGTTCGAGACCAGCCTGGTCTACAGAGCTAGTTCCAGGACAGGCTCCAAAGCCACAGAGAAACCCTGTCTCGAAAAACCAAAAAAAAAAAAAAAAAAAAAAAAAAAAAAATATGTTTCTCTGGATGTGCCTCTGTGTGTGTGTGTGTGTGTGTGTGTGTGTGTGTGTGTGTGTGTGTGTGTGTGTTGTGTGTGTGTGTGTTTATGGGGTGGCTTTTGAACTAACCAAGATGACTGGTTCCATATCTGGCAGAGAGGCAGGTGGATCTCTGGGAGTTTGAGGCCAGCCAGCCTGGTTGACAAGAGCTAGTTCCAAAGACAGGCTCCAAAGCAACAGAGAAACCCTTCCTTGAAAATCAAAACAAGAACACAAACCAAAAATAAAATAAAACATAAATTAAATGAGTGTGAGAGAGAGAGAGAGAGAAGAAATGTTGATTTGTTGATTTACAGACAAGAAATAAGAAAATACAAAACCATAATGTTACCAAGATGACAGCCTGGTTTATATAGTGAGTTAAAGGTATTATACAGAGAAACCCTGCACCAAAAATAATAATAATAAAAGAAGAAAACAGAAAAAAAACAAGTAAGGAAAAAGAAAGGAAGGAAGGAAGGAAGGAAGGAAGGAAGGAAGGAAAAAACAGGTGTTTTCCTTTTTTTCTTTGTTTATCTCAGGTTATTTTATTTTAATTTATTTTTTTAATTGCAGCAGCGGCAGTATATTTTGGGCAGCACATTTCTTTATTCTCAGTTCTCAGCCCTCAGAAATCAGGAGAGGCAGAAACAGGCAAATCGCTGTGAGTTTGAGGCCACCTCGTTCTGCAGTGTGAGTTTTAGGACAGGCAAAGCGACAGACACAGAGAAACCCTGACTTAGGGGGGGAAAGTGTGTTTAGTACAGGCCTTTAATTCCGGCACTAGGAAGCAGAGGTAGAGGCAGGGGCAGCTAGATCTCTGTGAGTCTGAGGCCAGCCTTGTCTACAAAGTGAGTTCCAGGGACACAGGGAACCTCTATGTAAAAAAAAACACAAATAAACTAATAATAATAATCATCATCATCATCATCTAAGAGCTCAATTAATTGACTTCACCCAAAATTCAAAAATAAAAAAAGAGTGTGTCTGACTGATCAGTGAAAGGACTATGTGGGCCAAGGGGCTGCCACAATTATGGCTTGGTGAGAGGGAGGAACTGAGGGAGAGAGGGAGGAAGGGAGGGAGGGAGGGAGGGAGGGAGGGAGGGAGGGAGGGAGGGAAGGAAGGAGGGAGGGAGGGAGGCCTGCTTTCTTAGGGTTCTTTTTCAGTAGTTGTGTTTGTACAACCCCACACCCCACTTCTCATACTAAATACCGAGTCTGAGAAAATTAAAACAGCTGTGGAAAATTCCCACTTGGATGTCTGTTCCTGCCCTGTAAAACAAGAACCACAACAAAAATATCCATATCTAAGCAGGCCAATTAAGTTGTAGCCTCACCCTTTAAAGGTTCTAGCTGTTGGGAAGGGCTGGTGACCTTGAACTTTACTAGTCTCTGAAATCTGCCTTCTCACTTTTACCAGGTGCCCTCAGGGGCCAGGAGTGGAGGCCAGGGCCCCTGCTACAGGAGATTTCCTAGATCACCTACAGGCGCTTAGGATTCCTGGGCCTGCTTAGAGAAAGACACACGACACGTGAGACGCAGAGAAAAAAATTTTCTGAGACAAGGATTCTCTTAGCTTTGGCACCTGTCCTGGAACTGTAGATGACCAGGCTGGCCTCAAACTCACAGAGATCTGCCTGCCTCTGTCTGCCACAGAGAAAATTACAACAGCCATGGAATAATATGAAAAATTCTGATTTACGCCAGGCAGTGGTGGCGCACGCCTTTAATCCCAGCACTTGGGAGGCAGAGGCAGGCGGATCTCTGTGATTTCGAGACCAGCCTGGTCTACAAGAGCTAGTTCCAGGACAGGCTCCAAAACCACAGAGAAACCCTGTCTCGAAAAACCAAAAAAATAAAAATGAAAATAATAAGAATAAAATAAAATGTTAAAAAAAAAAGAAAAACTCTGACTTTGATATCATTTCCAGGAATACTGATGCAGTGAATTATTTGGAACATTTTCACTTCCGACAGAAAAAAATAAAAATGTCATTTTATTGATTTCTTTTAGAGGGTCTCTTTCCCACCAGGATGGTTTGCACTTGCTGGGTTGTTGAAGATGATCTCCTGATCCTTGTATTCCCAGTTCCTGAGTGCTGCCGGCAGGACAGACATGGGCTCACTATACACTTGAGTTTTTGACGCAGTACTGAGAACCTGGAGCCCAAAGGACAAGGCTTCAGCTTCCCCTGCCCCTCTGACATAGGCCAGATACATAAATGATTACCCAGATTTTATTTAAATCTCTCAGTGTGGCTTGTGTATGTGGGGGAGACAGGGAAGGTATCACATTTCAAAACATTTTCATAACTGCACTTAGCACTGTATTCTTTTCCATTTATTTTACTTTTATTTGAGAGTGTTTCCAATTGTGTGGGACTTAGTTAAATTTCAATTTCTTAAGGAATTTTTTTATGATTTTCTTAACTTTATTTTATGTGCAATGGTCTGAAGATGTCAGATCACCCAGAAACTGAATTTACAATCACTATGAGCTGCCATGCAGGTGCTGGGAATTGAACCCAATTTCTCTGGAAGAGCCGCGAAACTAGCTCTCCAGGCTCTTCTTAATTTAAAAGTTTATTTATGTGTCTCTGGGTGTGCCTGTGCCTGTGTTTGGTTTGTGTGTGTGTTGGGGGGGGGTTGTGTGTGGGGGGGTGGCTTTTGACCTCACCAGACAAAGGCATTCAAGAGCACTGGCTCCATATTTAGCAGAAACAGGATCATTGGGAGTTTTAGGACAGCCTGGTCTACAAGAAAGGAGCTAGTTTTAACAACAGTCTCCAAAGCAGCAGAGAAACCCTGTCTCATAAAGCAAAACACAAAACCAAACATATTTGAGAGAGAGAGAGAGAGAGAGAGAGAGAGAGAGAGAGAGAGAGAGAGAACAGCTAGGGCTGTTACACGGAGAAACCGTGCCTCAAGAACTAACTAATAAAAGAAGGGGGAAAAAAGCAAGAGAGCAAGAAAGCAAAAAAATCAAGCAAGCAAGCAAGAAGGAAAGCTAGAGAGAAACCCTGTCTCAGAAAACAAAAAATAAATAAATAAATAAATAAATAAACTAATAAATGAAATGAATGGATAGATGATAGATAGATAGATAGATAGATAGATAGATAGATAGATAGATAGATAGATGATAAAACACCTCCAAGATCAGGGAGACCAAAGCAGGCAGATCACTGTGAGTTTAAGGCTACTTTGTTCTGCAGATTGAGATTCAGGACAGGCAAAGTGACACAGAAAAACCCTGTTTTCAAAAAAAAATGTGTTTAGTGTACGCCTTTAATGCCATCACTAGAAGGCAGAGGCAGGCGGATCTCTGTGAGTCTGAGGCCAGTCTTGTTTACAAAGTGAGTCCCAGGGCATACAAGGATACACAAGGAAACCCCGTGTTGCAAAACCACAAATAAACAAACAGATAATAACAATAAAAATATTTGAGAGTTCAAATAATTGACCTCATCCACAATAAAAAAAAATATAAAAATAAAAATATCAAAAGCATTTGAACGGGGGCTGGAGAGATGGCTCAGCGGTTAAGAGCATTGCCTGCTCTTCCAAAGGTCCTGAGTTCAATTCCCAGCAACCACATGGTGGCTCACAACCATCTGTAATAGGGTCTGGTGCTCTCTTCTGGCCTTCAGACATACACACAGAAAGAATATTGTATACATAATAAATAAATATTTATTTTTTTAAAAAAAGCATTTGAACGCATCGGCACAGGAGACCACTTCCTAAATCTAACTCCAGTAGCACAGACTCTGAGAGAAACAAAATGAATCAATGGGACCTCCTGAAACTGAAAAGCTTCTTCTGTAAAGCAAAGGACATGGCCAACAAGACAAAACGACGGCCTTACAGAATGGGCAAAGATCTTCACTAACCCCACATCAGACAGAGGTCTGAGCTCCAAAATATACAAAGAACTCAAGACATTGGTCATTTCAAGAACAAATAATCCAGTTCACAACATGGAGGTACAGACCTAAACAGAGAACTCTCAACCGAGAAATCTAAAATGGCTGACAGACACTTAAGGAAATGTTCAACACCCTTAGTCATCAGAGATATGTAAATCAAAACAGCTCTGAGATTCCACTTTATACCTGTAAGAATGGCCAAGATCTAAAACACTGATGACAACTTATGCTGGAGAGGATGTGGGGAAAAGGGAACTCTCCTGCATCGCTGGTGGGAATGCAAGCTGGTACAGCCCCCTTTGGATGTCAGTGTGGCGATTTCTCAGAAAATTAGGAAACAACCTTCCTCAAGACCCAGCAATACCACGTTTAGGTATATATGTAAAGGATGCTCAATTGTGCCATGAGGACATGGGCTCAACTATGCTCATAGCAGCATTGTTTGTCATAGCCAGAACCTTGGGAGAGGGTTGAAGGGGAGGCATGGAAAGAGAGGAAAGAAAAACGTAGAGCTTAACAAAAATAAATAAAAGAAACAAAGGCGGGTAGTGGTGGCACATTCCTTTAATCCCAGCACTTGGGAGGCAAAGGCAGGTGGATCTTTGTGAATTTGAGGCCAGCCTGGTCTACAAGGGTTAGTTCCAAAGCTACAGAGAAACCCTGTCATGAAAAACCAAAAATAAATAAATAAGTAGGCATGGATTGTTTAAAAAAAAATCAAACGCAAACCAAGTAGAAATAACTACTTTCAGTATGCCATTCAAGAATTAGGGAACCCTTTATCCCAGCACGTGGGAGACACAGGCAGAAGGACATCTGTGAGTTAAAATCCAGACTCATCTACCAAGTGAGATCACAAGACTCGTGCACTGTCTCATAGGTCCTAAATTCCCATGATCCAGTTTCTAGGACCAAGGAGACAGTTTATAATGTCTCCTTCTTCTTTCCTTCCTTCCTTTTTTTTGGGGGGGGGTGGTGTTTGGTTAAACTTTTATATATGTTTTTTTTTTTATTTGGGTTGGGGGCCTCTCTATAAAGCCTGGGAATTCACAGAGGTCCACCTGCCTCTGTCTCTTTGATGATAGAATAAAAGATGTGCACCACAATAACCAGGCTCAGTTTCTTGTAAATTTAGTTTAATTTCAAATTTTGTTTGTATCTCTTGGTCTGCACCAAGTGTGTCCCTGTGGGGGTGGGGGGGCAGGGAAGTTGTCCTATTTTAGAACATTTTATTTTACTTTTATTTGAGACAGTCTTTCCGGTTGTGTAGAACTTATTTTAATTTCAAATTTTTAAAGAATTTTTTATGATTTATTTAACTTTATTTTATGTGCAGTCGTGTGAGACTGGATTTACAATCACTTATGAGCTGCTGCCTTGTGGGGGTTACATCTCAGGAGCACAAGAACCCAAATCTCTGCTGTACTCCCTGTCACCAGAAGAGGTCACTAGATCCCCACCATGTGGTTTCTGGACATTCCAGAAATTCCATCTCTCCAGTTCTCATTCTTTCATTGTTCCTCCTGCATGCCTGCATCTAGTGAGAGAGTGGGCACCGTTCCTCCCTGCTTCTGTGTATCTGTGTCTGTCACGTCCCGGATAGCCAGAGTGCCCGCCACCTATGCCTGAGATAGATGTGGCCGGCAGCCCTGGGGCTGGGGGAAAGGGAGAGAGTGGGTTCCCTGGGGAGCCTTGGGCAGAGGCTCTGTGGATTCCCCTGCAGGAGGCCGCACCGCCTCTGAGGAGCCCATGGGGGAGGGGAAAAGGGAAGGTCAACCATACAGTCCTGCCTGGCTTTTGCTTTGCTTTGCTTTGTTTTTGTTTTTGTTTGTTTGTTTTATTTTATTTTCCGGTACAGCTGTGACCAGGTCTGGATCCAGGACAGACTCCAAAGCTAGAGAGAAATCCTGTCTCAGAAAACAACAACAACAACCAAAAAATAAATAAATACATAAACTAATAAATGAATGGATAGATAGCTAGATAGCCAGACAGACAGACAGAGAGAGAGAGAGAGAGAGAGAGAGAGAGAGAGAGAGAGAGATGATAAAAACACCTCCAAGATCAGGGAGACCAAGGCAGGCAGATCACTGTGAGTTTAAGGCTCCCTTGTTCTGCAGATTGAGATTCAAGGCCAGGCAAAGTGACACAGAGAAACCCTGTTTTCAAAAAAAAGGTGGGGCCTGGAGAGATGGCTCTGTGGTTAAGAGTGCTGACTGCTCTTCCAGAGGACCCAGGTTCAATTCCTACCACCCACATGGCAGTTAACAGCTGTCGGTAACTCCAAGATCTGACACCCTCAGATAGACATACATGCAGGCAAAACACCAATGCCGATAAAATAAATCATTAGAAAAATAAATATATAAAAAAGGTTGTTTTGCCTTTAATCCCAGCATTAGGAGGCAGAGGCAGATGGCTCTCTGTGAGTCTGAGGCCAGTCTTTCTTGTGTACAAAGTGAGTCCCAGGGCATACAAGGGTACACAACGAAACCCTATGTTGAAAAACCACAAATAAACAAACAAATAAAGAGATAATAACAATAAAAATATTTGAGAGTTCAAATAATTTACTTCATCCACAATAAAAGAATATAAAAATAAAAATATCAAACGCATTTGAACGCATCAGCACAGGAGACCGCTTCCTAAATCTAACTCCAGTAGCAGGGACTCTGAGAGAAACAAAATTAATCAATGGGACCTCGTGAAACTGAAAAGCTTCTTCTGTAAAGCAAAGGACATGGCCAACAAGACAAAACGAAAAAGATCTTCACTAACCCCACATCAGACAGAGGTCTGAGCTCCAAAACATACAAAGAACTCAAGACATTGGTCATCTCAAGAACAAATAATCCAATTCACAAAATGGAGTACAGACTTAAACAGAGAACACTCAACCGAGGAATCTAAAATGGCTGAAAGACACTTAAGGAAATGTTCAACACCCTTAGTCATCAGAGAAACGCAAATCAAAACAAGTTTCTAGAAACAAGGAGACAGTTCATAATGTTTCTTTCTTCTTTTCTTCCTTTTTTTTTTTTTTTTTGGTTGAACATATATATATTTATTTATTTAATTTGGGATGGGGGCCTTTCTACAAAGCCTGGGAATTCACAGAGGTACACCTGTCTCTGTCTCTTGGATGATAGAATAAAAGATGTGTACCACAGTGACAACCCAACTAAGTTTTTGGTATCTCATTCTGTTAGTTTCATGTACATTTAGTTTAATTTCAAATTTTGTTTGTATCTCTTGGTCTGTCTGCACCAAGTGTGACCTTGTGGGGAGGGCAGGGAAGGTGTCCTATTTCAGAACATTTTATTTAACTTTTATTTGAGTCTTTCCAGTTGTGTAGAACTTAGTTTCATTTCAAATTTTTAAAGACCAGGAAGGATGAAAGCATTCAAAAGGACTGGTTCCATATCTGGCAGAGAGGCAGGTGGATCTCTGGGAGTTTGAGGCCAGTCTGGTCGACGAGAGCTAGTTTCAAAGACAGGCTCCAAAGCAACAGAGAAAACCCTGCCTTGAAAATCAAAACAAAAACACAAACAAAAATAAAAAACATAAATTAAATCTGTGTGTGTGTGTGTGTGTGTGTGTGTGTGTGTGAGAGAGAGAGAGAGAGAGAGAGAGAGAGAGAGAGAGAGAGAGAGAGAGAGAGAGAAGAAATGATCAAACAGGAAATAAGAAACAAAACCATAATGTCACCAAGATGACAGCCTGGTTTATATAGTGAGTTAAAGGTATTATACAGATAAACCCTGTACCAAAAAAATAATAAAAGAAGAAAACAAAAAAAAAAAAACAAGGAAGGAAGGAAGAAAAGAAGGAAGAAAAACTGGTGTTGTCCTTTTTTTCTTTGTTTATCTCAGGTTATTTTATTTTAATTTATTTTTTTTTAATTGCAGCAGCAGCAGCAGCAGCAGTATATTTTGGGCAGCACATTTCTTTATTCTCAGTTCTCAGCCCTCAGAGATCAGGAGAGGCAGAGGCAGGCAGATCGCTGTGAGTTTGAGGCTACCTTGTTCTGCAGGCAAAGAGACGACAGACACAGAGAAACTAAACATGTGTTTAGTACAGGCCTTTTATTCCGGCACTAGCAGGCAGAGGTAGAGGCAGGGGCAGCTAGATCTCTGTGAGTCTGAGGCCAGCCTTGTCTACAAAGTGAGTTCCAGGGCAAACAAGCATACACAGGGAATCCCTATGTAGAAAAACCACAAATAAATTAATAATAATAATAATAATAATAATAATAATAATAATCTAAGAGCTCAATGAATTGACTTCACCCATAATTCAAAAATTAAAAAATAAAGCAAAGAGTGTGTCTGACCGATCAGTGAAAGGACTATGTGGGCCAAGGGGCTGCCACAATTATGGATTGGTGAGAGTGAGGAAAGGAGGGAGGCAGCAAGGGCAGTTCCCAGTCACCTAAATGCCTTTCAAAGACATTTCACCATGGCAACCACTCACTTGCTTTCTTGGGGTTTCTTTTCTTCAGTAGTTGTGTTTGTACAACCTACCCCACTTCTCATACTAAATACAGAGTCTGAGAAAATTAAAGCAGCTGTGGAAAAATTTCCACTTGGATATCTTTTCCTGCCCAGTAAAACAAAAACGACTCTAACAAAAATATGCATATCTAAAAAAACCAAAAAAAATTTTAAAAATGCATATCTAAGCAGACCAATCAAGTTGTAGCCTCACCCATTATATTATATTATATTATATTATATTATATTATATTATATTATATTATATTATTTATTGGTTTTTTGAGACAAGGTTTCTCTGTAGCTTTGGTGCCTGTCCTGGAACTCCCAGAGATCTGCCTGCCTCTGCCTCCGAGTGCTGGGAGTAAAGGCGTGCGCCACCACTGCCCTCCTTCGACTCACCCTTTAATGGTTCAGCAAGGAGTTCTAGCTGTTAGGAAGGGCTGGTGACCTTGAACTTTACTAGTCTCTGAAATCTGCCTTCTCACTTTTACCGGGTGCCCTCAGGGGCAGGAGTGGAGGCCAGGGCCTGTAGCTTTGGCTTGTACATTTACTTCAATTTTAATTTTTTTGTTTTGTTTTTCGAGACAGGGTTTCCCTGGGAAACAGTCCTAGCTGATCTGGAACTAGCTCTTGTAGACCAGGCTGGCTTCCAACTCCCAAGAAATTCACCTGCCTCTGCCCCATGTGTGCTGGGAATAAAGGCATGTGCCACCACCACTGCCCAGCCAATTTCAAATTTTATTTAAACCTCTCTCGGTGTGCCTGTGTATGTGGGGGAGACAGGGAAGGTGTCATATTTCCAAACATTTTCATAACTGCACTTAGCACTGCACTCTTTTACATTTTATTTTACTTTTATTTGAGACAGTGTTTCCAGTTGTGTAGTTTAATTTCAATTTCTTAAAGAATTTTTTTTTATGATTTATTTAACCATGCAGGTGCTGGGAATTGACCCCAATTTCTCAGGAAGAGCCGCCAAACTAGCTCTCCAGGCTCTTAATTGAAAAGTTTATTTATGTGTCTCTGGGTGTGCCTGTGCCTGTGTTTGTGTTTGGTGTGTGTGGGGGGGGGTATATTTTGACCTCACCAGATGAAGGCATTCAAGAGCACTGGCTCCATATCTGGCAGAGGCAGGATCTCTGGAAGTTTTAGGCCAGCCTGGTCTACAAGAAAGGAGCTAGTTCCAAGAACAGTCTCCAAAGCAGCAGAGAAACCCTGTCTCATAAAGCAAAACACAAAACCAAACAAAAAATAAATAAATTGAGAGAGAGAGAAAGCGAGAGAGAGAGATAGAGAGAGAGAGAGACAGAGACAGAGAGACAGAGAGAGAGAGAGAGAGAGAGAGAGAGAGAGAGAGAGAGAGAGAGAGAAATGTGGATTTACAGATAGGAAATAAGAATAAAAAGAGAACGTTACCAACAAGACAGCCTGGTCTATAAACTGAGTTCCAGGACAGCTAGGGTTGTTACACAGAGAAACCGTGCCTCAAAAAATAATAAAAGAAGAGAAAAAAAAAAAAGCAAGCAAGAAAATTCAGGGTTTTTTTTCTTTTTCTTTTTCTTTTTTTTTTTTTTTTTTTTTGTCTTTGTTAATGCCAGGCCATTCATTTTAATTTTACTTTTTCTTTTAAGATTATATTTTCAGGGGCTGTAGAGATGGCTCAGAGGTTAAGAGCACTGACTGTTCTTCCAAAGGTCCTGAGTTCAATTCCTAGCAACGATATGGTGGCTCACAACCATCTGTAATGGGGTCTTCTGGCCTGCAGTCATGCATGGAAGGAATGCTGTATACATAATAAATAAATAAATAATTTTTTCAAAAAAAAGATTGTAATTGCAACAGAAGTGTTCAGAAAGAAGAAGTCCTGGGCCATGTAGTGAGACAGATTGTCTGGAGCATAAATAAAAAGCCAATTCCTGTCTCAAAAAAGAAAAAAAATCAAGTTAAAATGTGAAATAAAAAAATAAATAAGGGTTTGTTTTTTTTTTTTTTTGCAATGAGTGAATTCAAGCGTAAAAGATGAAAATCTTACAGCTGACACCATCCAGTCTCAAGTTAGAAAAACTTGAAACGATGCAACAGGAGACGGACAGTTGCCCAATGAACTCTTGCTATTCTCCTGGGGAAGTTTTGTTCCTGATGGTTTTTGGAACAACTAAAATCCCTCTTATCTTTTTGTTTTGTTTTGTTTTGTTTTCCATGCCCCCTTAGAGGACACCTGGATGTTTGAAAGGATTTGGTTTTATTTCATTTAAGTAGAAGGTTCCTCAGACATAACTCTGAAAACACTAATACGTAATAGCCAGTTTCTACACAGTTCAGTTCAGATTTTTACCAAAACCTCCTGTCTGGCATGTCTCTGTCTTTGTTGAGTTCCTGTACTTACAGAAGCCAAGAGATAGCTGGCAGCTATCCATAACTCTAATTTCATTCAGCAGAATTCTCCCCTCCCCCCCCCGGCCGATCTTGTTTCTCTGTTCTGTCCTCAAATGTGTGGGTGACTCTGAGTGGGCACCGACTTGCCACACACATCCTTCTTTTCCTGATCTAATCATGCCACTCCCCAAAAGAAAAAGGGAGGAGAAATCACTGAATGATGAGAACATTACTTGAATCAGAAAATGGGTAGGCACCCTTATGCTTAAATGTGTATTATCTACAAAGTTCTAAAACTTGGAAGTGAGTCTTAGGAGGAATGTCATTACACAGCTTCTTTCCAGATGTCTTCAAGTAAGTTGGTCCTAAACAGCCTATTCATAAGATGGGACCTCAGAGCTTCAGTACAGAACAACATGTTTTCTGTTCAATTGAATCTTAAAGTGGTGTGATAAGGATTTTGTATTCCCATTCTGTCAAGGATTATTCTCAGTGGTCTATATATTTCAAGGAAGAATGGTTTTTAAGAAGTATTTAGTGATTATATTTCTTTTCACTTAGGGATAAAGAAATGGAGAAGTTCTTTGAAGCAGTAAGTCACAAAAACACCAGGCCATTAAACTTCAGCTACAGGGAAACCCTGTCTCGTGGAAAAACAAAACAACAACAACAAAAAAAAAAATCCTGAAGCCAGTGATCATTGCAAACATCTGTATGTTCAGATACTGAGCCTGAGCGAGTTAGAGTGTCACAGATTTGCTGCAATTCATTGCAAATTTCATGTGGATCACAAATCCTGCTCAAGTTACAGCTGTTAGTGTCAGTGTGAACCTTGACACCATCTCTACTGGATTTCTGTCAGCTGTGCTCCGGTCTGCTAGAAAAGCAGAAGAACTAAGGTACCGTAATTAACCTCTTCTGTGCCCCACCTGCAAGAACACTCTGTAAGCTACAGTTCTGAAAACAGCCTGGTCCTGGCATAAGAACAGACAGGAGGACCAATGGAACCGAATAGAAGACCCGGATATCGATCCACACATCTTCGAACACCTGATCTTTGATAAAGAAGCCAAAAATACCAGCCTGGTCTACCGAGCTAGCTCCAGGACAGGCTCCAAAGCCGCAGAGAAACCCTGTCTCAAAAAAAACCAAAAAAAAAAAAAAAAAAAACCCCGAAAAAAAAAAAACCAAAGAAGCCAAAAATATCCAATAGAAAAAAAAAAAGAAAGCATGTGAGTTCAAGACCAGCCTGGTCTACAAGAGCTAGTTCCAGGACAGGCTCCAAAAAAAAAAAAAAAAAACTACAGAACAACCCTGTCTCGAAAAAAAAAAAAAAAAAAGAAAGAAAGAAAGAAAGAAAGAAAGAAGAAAAAGAAAACAGTGCTGTCCTCGAAAATGCCCTCTCCTGTTGAACACGGCCCCTCACACAGCTCTGATGATGCAGGAGGATGCCGAGGGCCCAGTTGGTGCCTGTATCTGTGCCTTGGCAGCAGCTATTCATGTCTTGCCACTCAGAGTCAAATTCCCTTAAGTTTAGCCTTCCCTAAGTGCTTGTTCACTTCAGAAGACTCAACCCTCATCTTCCGTGTCCTCCTGGCCTAATTTCTCACATTACTGATTTACTGAGTATGAATCAGTAATATGAGATGTTCAGGAGAGGGAGGAAGGGTCATTCATGAAAAAAGTGAGTGTTCAACTAACTAACTCCCCATGGGTTCAGGAAGTAGTGAGAAGATATTAATGAAGCAGAGAGAAATTTCTGGTTTTGGAAGGAGGAAATCCTGAATGGCTCCCTCTGTGTCGCAGGAGAGACTCCTGGAAAGGAAACCTCAGGTTCCGGTTGGTCGGTCAGTTCGGGGAGAAATATTAGCAAGGAGGTAAAGGCCGTGCCTCATGACATCAGCAGTCCCTTCTCTGGAAATTCTACGGTATCTCAGAGAGCTCTCGGAATTTTGTGATGTCACTCGTGTCCTAGAAACGCCAACTGCCCTCAAGACACACTCTCTCGGTGCCTATAAGACTCGGTTCTAGACATGTTGTCTAGAGAATGGAGATCGTTCGTGGAGAGGCCAGAGGGAGGAAGAAGAAAGCTGGCCTCAGGTCAGATCTCACAGGAAAACATGGAGAAATAATTAGTGGTCCTGGGGAAGACGAAGTGAGTTCACCACTAGCAGGGACTAGAGAGATTTCTGGATGTGATGGCTTTGAGACTTCCAGGGCTAGGGCTCAGGAACTGGGAGGTTTCTGGGATGAAACAGGTCTGTCTGTCTTGTTTCTCTGAGTTCCTAAAAGGCCAACCCACATCAAAGATTCACGATAGTTGATTTGACAAAGTCGGGAATTGACAAGGAGTGCGGAAGGAGTCAGTGAGATTTCAATACCAGCACTGACTGCACATCATCCCCCCCCCCCCCGTCCTTTTCGTTGTGTAGCAATAATAATAGAGAAAGGGGAGTAGCGCTCTGCCAAAGCCCGTATTTTACCATGCCTTATATCACAGCCATTAGCAGGGTTGAGGCATCAAGTGCTGCAGTCAGTCCGACTCCTGTGACCCCCCTAAGGTTTCTGGCTTCCCAGTTTTGAGTGACACCATGGTCTCCAGTTCAGCTTGAGAGCTCTTTAAGAGCCAATGGAGGAGAGAGTGGAAAGAGACTGCCATTTTTTTCTTTTTCCTTTTCTTTCTTTCTTTTGCTGTTTTGCTTTGTTTTTCAAGAAAGGGTTTCTTTGTGTATCTTGGGCTGTCCTAAAACTCACTCTGTAAATCAGGCCATCTTTGAATTCACAGAGATCTGTGTGTGTGCTGTGATTAAAGCCCGGCTGAGACTGCAATTTCTTGTTAGCTCTGGGTGTCCTGAGCTGTTAGTAAGTGACAATGGCTCTGTGTTGTGAATCTCTGTGAATCCAGACTATGTTATGTCCTTCAATGACATGAGTCTGAAGCATCAAGCACCCACCCACCCACCCACCCCTATACTCCCTGAGGTCTCTGAAGTCACACACAGCGCAGCCTCTATAGGTCTGAATAAGGCTTAGAAAGCTTTTCCCTGGTTCACCTTGTGCAGAGGAAACCAGGTAAGTTCTGAGAGACATGCACCACCTTCCTACAGAAAGAAGGGAGGACTGATTAACTAATACCCACAGAGGGGGAAACTCAAATCTGGTATTTCAGACAGAACCTGCTTGGACAAAGTCTCATCTGTCAGTCACTTCCTGAGGGAAGGAGGGAGGGAGGGAGGGAGAAAGGAAGGACCACAATTATCTCTCCTCTGTGTCCTTTTTACGCTCTTTTCATGCTCTGATGAATATTGTGATTCAAGTTGGCCATGTCCCCTTTTCCACAGCATGTGCACTGTGGCTCTAGATCAAGGAATCAGTTTGTTTGTTTGTGTGTTTTGCTCTATCTAGGAGAAGCACCATAGCAGTTGCATACTGACTGAGAAATTTGATTTTTAGGAAATGATTTTTCATATCTGTGAGTGGTCTCTCCATAGATAGCCACTCACTCATCTTTCTTTAAACTTGAGTATAGGAATGAATGATCCCTCCCTCCCTCCCTCTCTCCCTCTTCATGGGAATGAGTGTCTGCTCTTGCATTGAGGGCTCCCCAGTTCTCAGCATCTCCAGCCCAACCTGTCACAAGCTGATCACACATTTGCAAACTTGGGATATATTCTGCTGAAGTTTTGGGATAATGAATTTCATCAACTATGGGACTAACTTTGTTCTGACAGGACACTCACTCACAATCTCTCCTCATCACACCCACATAGTGTAACAACTTTGTGTTTCCTCCACAATGGGCTCATTTCTGTCAGGGAACTGAAAGCCGTCCAGCCAGCCAACACTATTTTTCCTTGTTTCTCATTTTTTTCTTATATTCTGTCTCTCCCCCCCCCCCCCCGCCTGGAAAACTTTCAGAGTTCACTCTGCCCCCCGAGTAAAGGTGTTATGCTTCCTTTTATTGTATATTTAGTGTTTGTGTGTGTGTGTGTGTGTGTGTGTGTGTGAGAGAGAGAGAGAGAGAGAGAGAGAGAGAGAGAGAGAGAGAGATTCATTATGAAATCAAAAGTCAGTCAACAACAGCAAACTTTGTATTTATTTGTTCATCCATCCACGTATTTGCTTACTTACTTACTCACTTACTCACTCACTCACTCATTTATTTATTTATTTATTTATTTATTTGCTTGCAGTGGAAGACTTAATTCAGTAAGAATGATCAGAAGGGTAGGTAGGGTATCCTTGGGAAAAGAGTAAGATATCACGATGACTTTCCCTTCCAAGAGGGAGCTTTCTAGTAAGACGTGAAACCACAGTTTCAAGGGCCCGCCCGCTTTCCACAAGTCCTTTTCCAAGGTCAGGCATTTCTTAGGTAAGCAAGGGTCTCCATTCATTCCCTTTGAGGAACTCTCAGGCCCTGCCCTGACATTAACGTCTGACTCGTGCCTATTGTCAAGGCCAATGGGACACTCCTCAGCCCCTCCCTGACCTGAGGTGACCTGAGAAGCCACACCCCACCCCAGTTCACAGGCCTCTCTTTATCTATCTATCTATCTATCTATCTATCTATCTATCTATCTAACTAAGTAACTGTACAGCATAAAATGTGGAATCTCTTCTCAATGAAATGCTGTTGGCAGCCATTCGATGAATTTATTCTCATCTCAGATCCTGTCCAGCAGGGATGTCTTCTTTCCGTGTTTGTTCTTCTTTTGTATGTTGCAGTCAGTTCAGATGTGCTGGTATATGGTGAGAAAGAGAGAGAGAGAGAGAAATGGAATTGCTTTTTATTTATTTGAAGAGTTTTAATGATTTAATATTCAGCTATTTCCAGCCTTATTTACCAGCACATTTATTATTACCAGCGAGCACCTTCCTCTGAAAACATTGGAATCGCCCCCCATCTGTACATGTCATGCACGTGCGTGCATATGTGTGTGTGTGCGCATCCCATCTATCTATCTATCTATCTATCTATCTATCTATCTATCTATCTATCCCTTCATCAAATTCCATTTTAGGAGCTGCTATGCTGACCAGTGACATGGAGGCCACCATTTTCTTAGCCAGTGACAGTCAGGAGACAGAAAGAAGGAAAGAAAGGAAGAAAGAAAGAAAGAAAGAAAGAAAGAAAGAAAGAAAGAATCTACATTCCCAAAGAAAGAAAAAATTTAATTTTAAAAAGTAAAAAAAAAATTAAGTAAGTAAATACATACATAAAAATAGACATAAAGAATGAATAAATGAATAAAACTAAATAATAGTTGAAACATTCAATAAGTAAATGAGTCACGCTAAATCAGCAGATAAATAAACAGATATATGAAAGAAGATAAGGAAGTGAAGGAATGAATGAACAAGTAAGTAAGTAAGTAAGTAAATAACTAGGTGGGTCATTTTTTTTTAAAGAAGTAAGTAAATGAGATGGGCTGAACAGATAAGTAAGTAAGTAAGTAAGTAAGTAAGTAAGTAAGCAAGCAAGCAAGCAAGCAAGCAAGCAAGCAAGCAAGCAAGCAAGCAATCGTGAAAAAAAAAATGAGACACATCCATTCAATCCATAAAAGACAAAACGTGGAAATAAACATGTAAACTGGTCGACCCACCCACGTTCACTCAGCCGCCCCACCCAAAGCAGGAGGGAGGTCTCTGTCCAGCAGGGCCGGCCGTCTTCTTTCCAAGTTGCAGTCAGTCAGATCTCTGGGCAAACAGAAAAGAAAGCAATTGTTTTCTACTTGAACAGTTTTAATATTACTCAAATGAATTAATATTCAGCTATTTATTCCCAGCCTTATTTACAACTGGATGTCCACCGAGCACCTTCCTCTCATAGCTAGCCCCTTCTACCCCTGCCCCATCTGGACAGATAGACAGGATGTATGTATGTATGTATGTATGTATGTATAAATAAATAAATAAATAAATAAATAAATAAATAAATAAATAAATAAAGTGCTTGGTGAGTGGGGCGTTTTGGCATAGAGAACAAAAGAGATAAACAAACCACCAACACATTGAAAATGACATCAGTCAATCAAGACATGGAAAAAGACAACTGGTCGACCCAAGTTCACAAGGCCAACTGGTCGACCCCGGTACTTAGCATTTTAAGGCCAAACATTTAATCGGACAACTGGTCGACCCGCTTC
>NW_027460981.1:1742500-1767500 GCF_037038515.1 Microtus pennsylvanicus
CCGGGAGAGGCCACCCGCCGAAAACCGCCGAGCCGCCGCGAGACGGACGCGCTCCCGCGCGACGCACCGCGCCTACTGACCACGCCGCGGTTCCAAGCCGGCGGCCGCGGGCGGGCGCTCGAGGGCGGGTGTGGGGCCGCGGCGGGCCCCCCACACACACGCGGCAGCGAGGCGCAACGCCGGGGAGAGCGGGATGATCCCGGACCCGCTCCGGGCGGGGTCGGGAGACCGGGAACCGGCCGGGCGGGAGACGACACACCGCGCCAACGGGCTTGGCGGGAGAGACGGACGGCGGCCGCCCCCGGACGAGTGGCGGAGGCGACGGGGACCGGGACGCCGCGAAAAACCGGGCCGCGCGCGTGCTCGCAAACGCGGGGGAGAGGCGGGAGGAGGGAAAGAGACGACGACACGCGGACGGTCTTCCCCTCGAGGGACGTGAGGGGGGACGCCGCGGCCCACGACGTTCGGACGGGCCCGGACCTCGGGGACGGGGAGAGTCATCGACCGGAGCCCCCGCCGCCGCACCGGAGGAAAAGAGCACGCAAGTGGGGGGTATCTCACCGCCAGGCACCCAACCCGGTGCGGTGGCGGTTCCCCACACGAGACGCGCCTTCCCGGAGGACGACGACGACGGGGCCGGAAGAGTCCCCAGACGCACCTCGGCCGGCGGACCCACCGCCACGCCGCAGACGACGGACGTCCGCTAAGCCTCCTTTTCCCTCGCGAGGTTCCCGAAACGCGCAGAGCCTGCCTCTCGCACCCTCTCGCACGGACCCACCGCCGAGACAGACGCGCCCGCCGACGCCGAAGGAAGGCCCTCCGGCGGCGACGGGCCCCGACGCGTCCGGCGACGCGCCGGGAGACGACCGACCGCCGTTCTCTCCAAAGGCCGCACCCGAGAGAGAGGTCACGACCCCGCAAAGCCAGAACCGGATCCCCGACCCCGAGGAGGGACGGGTCAACCGCTGCTCCCCAACCGTGGGAACGCTGCCGGGGAGGGGGAGCGAGGCGACCTCCACACGGCACACAACACGAGCGACGCACGCACGCGACGCGCGCGACGAGGCCGCGGTCCGCGGGAACGGCAAAGACGGGGAAGCGCGGGAGGGACCGCTCGCGGCGGGCACGGACGGTGGACGGGTGGGGCCCGGGAGCCCACCGCCACCCAGCCCCGCTCTTCCCGCTCGGCTCCGCGCCCCGACCGAGGCGCGTACGCACCCTCGGGGGAGCGGGGGAATCGGGGTCCCGCGGCACTCGGGCGTGCGCGCACGCGCCCCCTTCTTTCCCCGCCACGGGTAACACGTCCCAGGCTCCGACACGGCACGCCAGCCGAGTCCACGACACGCTCTCTTGCCCCGCGTGGTTCCTCCCCGGACTCGGAGCGAGGAGGCGCGGGCCGCAGCGGGTGACACAAACGCTCGGGTTTCCCCCCCCAAAGACGGGACGCGGCGAGGGGCACCCGGCCGAAGCTACGCGCATCGGGCGGTCGGGGCGTGCCGGGGCGACCCCAAGCACACCCTCTCTCCATCGGATCGCTAGAGAAGGCACTTTTTCTCACTGAGGGCAGGCGGGACGGACCCGGCCCGACGAGCCTCCGGTCGCGGCAGCGCAAGAGCAGGGGAAGCGACACACACACCACTCGATGATCTCGAGCGCGGCGAGGCGGGGGGGTCTGCGGTATCGGTAAGGATTTTTCTTCCTTTCCGGGGCGTACTCTTGAGCGTTCGCGGACACGGGGGACCGGACCGAGAAAAAGCATACTACACAAGAGGTCCCCCGAGAGCCAGGCCTGCCTCCGCGGCAACACCCACCGGGTCTGCACCAGGCGGGGAGGCAATTCTCAGTCCGTCACCGACGGACCACCTTTAACGGTGAGAAGAAAATTAAAAAGGCCGGCCGCGACCGCTCAACACCACCCAACGGCTCACCGCCTACGGGAGAAGGCAGCGCGTGGTGGGCCGCTCGCCCGATCTCACGAGACGGCCGTGAGAGAGCCATCTTACCGCAGCGAGCCTCTCTTACCCGCTCGCCTCGACCCCCCTTTTTTCTTGATCCTCGGGATCACACACCTCGCAGAGGAACACCGCTAATGGCCGTACCGCACACAGGAGGCATACACGTCAGAGAACCGGGAAACGCCGCCGCCGCTCAGAACCGGGCAACTCTGAAGATCGGCCTGGAACGCTCCAGGAGCACCACGAGGATCACAAGCAAGGCGCGTGCACACGAGCCCGGTCGGGAGGGGCACGTAGCGCGGCAATCAGCCGACCCTCCCCCGGCTCGGAGGGAGGAGGGCCAAACAGACCCACACGCGGTGGGCATAGCGAAACGCGCGACGGGGAACAAAGCACCCGGCGCGCCTCACAGGAACCCCCACGAACCACAGCGAGGAGTGCGGGGGGGCTTTCACAGGGCTCGGGTCGGATAACCGCACCCCTGCCTTCCACACACCACCGGTAAAGGTGGGGAGGAGAGACGAGGGGCCCGCTGGCAGAACGAGAAGAGCGGCCGCCATTCGCCATGAATGTCCGTCCCTCGCCTGGCGCGGCTTAGGCCTCCGGCCCGAATGAACACAGGGCAAGCGCACCACATCGATCAACAAAGCAGAACCGGGAAGAATCGAGCGAGAGATCAACCACAGACCCAACACATGCCACAGAAAAAAAAAAAAGAAAACCCTTCACACCTCCACACCAAAAAAGAGCGGTGGGGGGTCAACAGGGAATCCAATTAAAGAGGAGTGCACTCGGGAGGCACATAACATGAGGCAGCAGAAGGGCCGGGCCACCCTCAACCCAAAAAGGACTCATGGAGACTCGGGAGCTCCACAAGCTGGGAGGGGGGATAAAAAAAAAAAAACCGGTGCGCTCGGGAGGCACACGGGAGCAGAGGACCATGGAGGAGACTCGGGAGCTCCACAACCTGGTCCCCGCCCGCAAAAAAAAAAGAAAAAAAAAAAAAAAAGCACCGGGACGGTAAGGGAGCAGCATCGAGAGACGGGTCCCACCATCCAAACAGAACGGGTGACAAACCACGAAGCGGGGACGCCTGACACGCTTCACCACGGGCTTTTGCAAGGAAGCCGGTCATCTCAAAAAGCCTCACGGGAAAGCACAGCAGCGAGACGCGGGCTGGGCTAGACGGGGGAAAATAACACCCAGTGAGGCTCGGAAGAGAGACCGCCACCTAGCGTCCTTTAATGTCACCCAATTAAAGGACAGCGTGTCAGCACCTATCTGCAGGTACAATAAGGACAGATAGCAATTATTAGAAGAATGGCAACAGGTACGGGGAGTCATTCACAGACCACACAGAACTCCTGAAAGTGAGGCTGGGTGAAATGTCCCAAAAATGTCCCCATAAACAAGAGAACCGACCCTCAAAGGAACAACTGGTCGACCTCATAACCATGAAAGGACCGAGAGAGCGAGGTGGACATGCCAGAAAGCCGGGCGCCCAGCCTCCTCCCGGCCGAGGACCCTGCGACCAGCCGCTAGGGATGGAGAAGGGCAAGAAGAAAAACTTGGGGGGGGGGGAATCTCGAGTCCAAGAAACCGGGGACCAGTGAACAGGGGAGCCGGGACCACCACCTCCTCTCGGCCTCGAGAACACGAGGCCCGCCGCTGGGCTCTCGCAAGACCGAGGGCAGGAGAAAGGGGCGGGGGAGAGCTCCGAGACACCAACGAGTCCGGACCAGGGAGGCGAGAAAGACGGGACCACGGCCTCCTCTCGGCCTCAGCATGGCAAGGCCCGCCGCTGAGGACCGAGGGTTCCTGGCAAGAGGAAGAATATTAATAAAAAAGCTCCGAGAGTCCGGACCAGGGAGGCGAGGAAGCCGGGACCACGGCCTCCTCTCGGCCTCCGGATGGCAAGGCCCGCCGCTGAGGACCGAGGGTTCCTGGCAAGAGGAAGAAAATAAAAAAGCTCCGAGAGTCCGGAACAGGGAGGCGAGAAAGCCGGGACCACGGCCTCCTCTCGGCCTCAGGATGGCAAGGCCCGCCGCTGCTGAGGACCGAGGGTTCCTGGCAAGAGGAAGGAAAAAAAAAAAAAAAAAAAAAGGTCCGAGACCCCAACGAGTCCGTGACGGGGCAGCGGGGAAGCCGGGATCAACCATCGCCTCCTCTCGGCCTCGGGTCGCCGGGTCCCAGGGCTCTTTAGAAGAGAGAAAAAGAAAGGGAAAAGCAACTTTTAAAGCCGAGGTATTTCACCGATCCTGTGCCCGGGTGGACCCGACACCTAGCGGGAGTACGCGAACGACTGAAGCCTTCTGGTCGACCCGCTCAAGTCTCCCAGCACCCTCTCCAGCTGGTCCCGTCACTGGGTTCCATCCCCAACGCACACACCCATGGGTGACTCTTCCGGCACAACCTCCTACACAGAGACCGTCCCCAAGCACGACACCGACTCCGGGACACACCCGCCTGCCGGGCCGGGACTCTCGTCATTCTTTCCGCCTCACAAAAGCCATTTCGCCCCGTCCTCGTCAACGACCGAGGACCAGGAGCGTTGCAGAAAAAGGCCACCGCTAGGGGGCGCCCGACAACCGACCGCCATAGATCGCTCGCTCGCTCGCTCGTTCGGCCGCGACCGCGGCGGCGGCGTCTTCACCTTCTCTGGCGTGACAGCGTCCTTCCACGCTCACGCCCGGAGGTGGCACGGGCCCACAACAGGACAGGGAACTCCCCTGTCGGTTCCCCCACCCCTCCCCATCCCACCCCCGAACACGGTGAACGGCGGGCCGGGCTGGACATTCGGGGCTACGAAAACGAAAGTACGACCGAGACCACAGGCAGCTAGGAAAGCAGGCGAATCGATCGCTCGCTCACGGGGAAACAAAGAGCGTGTCTGACAGATCGGTGACAGGACTAGATGGGCCAGGGGCTTCTGCAACCATTAGGGCATGGTGAGAGGGAGGGACCGAGGGGGACCGAGGGGGACCGAGGGGGACCGAGGGGGACCGAGGGAGGAAGGGAGGGAAGGAGGCGGCAACGGCAGTTCCCTGCCATCTAAGGTCTCCTTTCACCATGGCCACTGCTTGCTTGCTTGCTTGCTTGCTTGCTTGCTTGCTTGCTTGCTTGCGGTTCTTTTTCTTCACCCCACTCCCCACGCCCTCAGCCCACACTTCTCAGACTAAATACCGAGTCAGAGAAAATTAAAACAGACGTGGAATAGTTTTTTTTAAAACAAAAAAAAAAAAAAACAATAATAATAATGAAATAAAAATAGTGTTTCAAAAATCCCACTCGGATTTCATTTCCGGGAATAATATCGTCATAGTGATGTGTTGTGAACATTTTCACTTAGAACAGAAAAAATAAACAGGTCACTTTAGTCATTTCTTGGAGAGGGTCTGTTTCCCCACCACGATGGTTCGCACTTGCTGAGTTGCTGAAGATGATCTCCCGATCCTCGTGTTTTCAGTTTCTGAGTGCTGCTGACATGACAGACATGGGCCCTCACACTCGAGTTTATGAGACACTACTGAGAGCGTGGAGCCCATAGGACAAGGCTTTGGCTTTCCCTTCCCCTCCCACATAAGCCAGATAAATAAATAAATAAATAAATAAATAAATAAATAAATAAATGCCCAGCAGCAGAAGCATGAAAGCAGCTTCCCAGACCCTTTAGAGCTCCTGAGTTACAGTCATGGCAGAGGATATGACTAGGCCAGGGCTCCCTTCACAACCACCATCCAGGCCTGCCTGCCTGCCTTTTTGAAATGCCAGTTTACTAAAATTTTAGTTATTGTTAATTGCGTTGGGAGGCTAGAAATTTTTGGGTTTTCGTGAGTGGGCAGACATATGAAAGAAAGGAAGAAAGGAAGGAAGGAAGGAAGGAAGGAAGGAAGGAAGGAAGGGAGAGAAGGATCAGAGCAGTGAATATACAGGTGCACAGTCCTGTTGACTGCAGATAGAAAAATAAGAGGAAGAAAAAAAAAAATAGAAAGTCACCAAAAGGACAGCCTGGTCTATAAAAATGAGTTCAGGGACAGCCAGGGCTGGCTATTCCATGAAATTAGCTGAGTTCAAATCAGCAATTTCCCAACTCCAACAAGAATGTTGACAGGAAAGGCAACAGCTGTACACGTCAAGGAAGGCCAGTGGAGCTGTAGGCACACCCTTCACACCCTTTGAAACTTCTCTGTTGCAAAGTCACAGAGTTAGGAAAGGAAAATAACGCGTCACTGAAGTCATTCCTAGGCTAGGGCTCCCTTCACAACCATTTGAAAGGATCACAGCACTGAATATACAGACGCACGGTAATTACACCGACGTTGACTGGAAAGACACCTAAACTAACAGAGACACACACATACACAATCCATAGCATTTGCTGCCTAGCAGATCAAATGAATTCCAGTGTCAGTAGGCACACCCTTCACACCCCTTGAAACTTCTCTGTTGCAAGGTCACAGAGTTAGGAAAGGATCTTGATCTTGAACTTTCCTTAATAGTAAGTCTGTGTGTGTATCACACTCAAGCCAAGTGCCCCTCAGAGCTCATGGAAGACAAAACAGAGCTCTAGAATAAGAGAGACGGGGGGGGGGGGGGAGATTCACTCAAGAAAATGAAAGCAAAACCCTACACAAACCCTGGCACACAGTAAAATCAGTCCTATGAGGAAATTTGTAGCTCTGATTGCCTACTTTTTAAAAAGACTTCTAACCAGGTAATGGTGGGACACGCCTTTAATTCCAGCACTCGTTCTGGTCTCCAAGAGCTAGTTCCAGGACTGACTCAATTAGAGAGAACTAGAGAGAAACCCTGTCACAAAACAAACAAAAAAGGAATAAATACTTTATGGAAGAATAGATGGACAGATAGACAGACAGACAGACCCACACCCCATCTTCTGTCTTCTGAAGGTACCAGGCTCTCTCACAGGGGTCAGGCAGAAACGCAGGCAGTGTATGTGTGTGATATCAAGCAAGCCTATACGTGATATATAGGGTATGATAGGATAATGTCACTATTAAATTGGGGTAGGTCTCAGGAGCACAAGAACCCAAATCTCTGCTGTACTCCCTGTCACCAGAAGAGGTCACTAGATCCCCACCATGTGGTTTCTGGACATTCCAGAAATTCCATCTCTCCAGTTCTCATTCTTTCATTGTTCCTCCTGCATGCCTGCATCTAGTGAGAGAGTGGGCACCGTTCCTCCCTGCTTCTATGTATCTGTGTCTGTCACGTCCCGGATAGCCAGAGTGCCCGCCACCTACGCCTGAGATAGATGTGGCCGGCAGCCCTGGGGCTGCGGGAAAGGGAGAGAGTGGGTTCCCTGGAGAGCCTTGGGCAGAGGCTCTGTGGATTCCCCTGCAGGAGGCCGCACCGCCTCTGAGGAGCCCATGGGGGAGGGGAAAAGGGAAGGTCAACCATACAGTCCTGCCTGGCTTTTGCTTTGCTTTGCTTTGTTTTTGTTTTGGTTTGTTTCCAGGTACAGCTGTGACCAGGTCTGGATCCAGGACGGACTCCAAAGCTAGAGAGAAATCCTGTCTCAGAAAACAAACAAAAAAATAAATAAATAAATAAATAAATAAATAAATAGATGGATAGATAGCTAGATAGCCAGACAGAGAGATGATAAAAACACCTCCAAGATCAGGGAGACCAAGGCAGGCAGATCACTGTGAGTTTAAGGCTCCCTTGTTCTGCAGATTGAGATTCAAGGCCAGGCAAAGTGACACAGAGAAACCCTGTTTTCAAAAAAAAGGTGGGGCCTGGAGAGATGGCTCTGTGGTTAAGAGTTCTGACTGCTCTTCCAGAGGACCCAGGTTCAATTCCTTACCACCCACATGGCAGTCAACAGCTGTCGGTAACTCCAAGATCTGACACCCTCAGATAGACATACATGCAGGCAAAACACCAATGCCAATAAAATGAAAATAAATAAATTATTAGGAAAATAAATATATAGAAAAGGTGTTTAGTGCATGCCTTTAATCTCAGCACTAGGAGGCAGAGGCAGATGACTCTCCGTGAGTCGGAGGCCAGTCTTGTCTACAAAGTGAGTCCCAGGGCATACAAGGGTACACAACGAAACCTTATGTTGAACAACCACAAATAAGCAAACAAATAGAGAGATAATAACAATAAAAATATTTGAGAGTTCAAATAATTGACTTCATCCACAATAAAAGAATATAAAAATAAAAATATCAAATGCACTTGAACACATTGGCACAGGAGAACGCTTGCTAAATAGAACCCCAGTAGCACAGACACTGAGAGAAAAAGAAAAAAAAGAAAAAAAAAAAGAAAAAAAACAACAAAAAAAAAGAACAAAGAAAAAAACTAAAGAGAGAAAAAAAAGAAGAAAAAAGAAAAAAAGAAAAAAAAAGAAAGAAAAAAAAGAAAAAAAAACAGACACTGAGAGAAACAATTAATAAGTGAGACCTCCTGAAACTGAAAAGCTTCTGTAAAGCAAAGAACATGGCCAACAAGACAAAACGACGGCCTTACAGAATGGGAAAAGATCTTCACTAATCTCCAAAATACACAAAGAAGTCGAGAAATTGGTCATCCAAAGAACAAATAATCCAATTTTAAAAAATGGAGTACAGACCTAAACAGAGAACTCTCAACAGAGGGATCTAAAATGGTTGAAAGACACTTAAATGTTGGGTCGAGGGGGGGGGGGGGTCATGCAAAGATGAGAACACCACCAAGTCTAATAAACCAAAAACAAACTTAAAAATACAAACACACCGCGAGTCACAGAAGCTTATCAGCTAGCTGAGACCACAGGCAGAGTTTGGGCTTCTGACACTGTGGCAAAAGGCCGGTTTCTGAAACCCATTTTTATAGTAGGGGCATCGCAGGGCAGTGGTGGCGCAAGCCTTTAATCCCAGCACTCGGGAAGCAGAGGCAGGCGGATCTCTGTGAGTTCGAGACCAGCCTGGTCTACAGAGCTAGTTCCAGGACAGGCTCCAAAGCCACAGAGAAACCCTGTCTCGAAAAACCAAAAAAAAAAAAAAAAAAAAAAAAAAAAAAATATGTTTCTCTGGATGTGCCTCTGTGTGTGTGTGTGTGTGTGTGTGTGTGTGTGTGTGTGTGTGTGTGTGTGTGTTGTGTGTGTGTGTGTTTATGGGGTGGCTTTTGAACTAACCAAGATGACTGGTTCCATATCTGGCAGAGAGGCAGGTGGATCTCTGGGAGTTTGAGGCCAGCCAGCCTGGTTGACAAGAGCTAGTTCCAAAGACAGGCTCCAAAGCAACAGAGAAACCCTTCCTTGAAAATCAAAACAAGAACACAAACCAAAAATAAAATAAAACATAAATTAAATGAGTGTGAGAGAGAGAGAGAGAGAAGAAATGTTGATTTGTTGATTTACAGACAAGAAATAAGAAAATACAAAACCATAATGTTACCAAGATGACAGCCTGGTTTATATAGTGAGTTAAAGGTATTATACAGAGAAACCCTGCACCAAAAATAATAATAATAAAAGAAGAAAACAGAAAAAAAACAAGTAAGGAAAAAGAAAGGAAGGAAGGAAGGAAGGAAGGAAGGAAGGAAGGAAAAAACAGGTGTTTTCCTTTTTTTCTTTGTTTATCTCAGGTTATTTTATTTTAATTTATTTTTTTAATTGCAGCAGCGGCAGTATATTTTGGGCAGCACATTTCTTTATTCTCAGTTCTCAGCCCTCAGAAATCAGGAGAGGCAGAAACAGGCAAATCGCTGTGAGTTTGAGGCCACCTCGTTCTGCAGTGTGAGTTTTAGGACAGGCAAAGCGACAGACACAGAGAAACCCTGACTTAGGGGGGGAAAGTGTGTTTAGTACAGGCCTTTAATTCCGGCACTAGGAAGCAGAGGTAGAGGCAGGGGCAGCTAGATCTCTGTGAGTCTGAGGCCAGCCTTGTCTACAAAGTGAGTTCCAGGGACACAGGGAACCTCTATGTAAAAAAAAACACAAATAAACTAATAATAATAATCATCATCATCATCATCTAAGAGCTCAATTAATTGACTTCACCCAAAATTCAAAAATAAAAAAAGAGTGTGTCTGACTGATCAGTGAAAGGACTATGTGGGCCAAGGGGCTGCCACAATTATGGCTTGGTGAGAGGGAGGAACTGAGGGAGAGAGGGAGGAAGGGAGGGAGGGAGGGAGGGAGGGAGGGAGGGAGGGAGGGAGGGAAGGAAGGAGGGAGGGAGGGAGGCCTGCTTTCTTAGGGTTCTTTTTCAGTAGTTGTGTTTGTACAACCCCACACCCCACTTCTCATACTAAATACCGAGTCTGAGAAAATTAAAACAGCTGTGGAAAATTCCCACTTGGATGTCTGTTCCTGCCCTGTAAAACAAGAACCACAACAAAAATATCCATATCTAAGCAGGCCAATTAAGTTGTAGCCTCACCCTTTAAAGGTTCTAGCTGTTGGGAAGGGCTGGTGACCTTGAACTTTACTAGTCTCTGAAATCTGCCTTCTCACTTTTACCAGGTGCCCTCAGGGGCCAGGAGTGGAGGCCAGGGCCCCTGCTACAGGAGATTTCCTAGATCACCTACAGGCGCTTAGGATTCCTGGGCCTGCTTAGAGAAAGACACACGACACGTGAGACGCAGAGAAAAAAATTTTCTGAGACAAGGATTCTCTTAGCTTTGGCACCTGTCCTGGAACTGTAGATGACCAGGCTGGCCTCAAACTCACAGAGATCTGCCTGCCTCTGTCTGCCACAGAGAAAATTACAACAGCCATGGAATAATATGAAAAATTCTGATTTACGCCAGGCAGTGGTGGCGCACGCCTTTAATCCCAGCACTTGGGAGGCAGAGGCAGGCGGATCTCTGTGATTTCGAGACCAGCCTGGTCTACAAGAGCTAGTTCCAGGACAGGCTCCAAAACCACAGAGAAACCCTGTCTCGAAAAACCAAAAAAATAAAAATGAAAATAATAAGAATAAAATAAAATGTTAAAAAAAAAAGAAAAACTCTGACTTTGATATCATTTCCAGGAATACTGATGCAGTGAATTATTTGGAACATTTTCACTTCCGACAGAAAAAAATAAAAATGTCATTTTATTGATTTCTTTTAGAGGGTCTCTTTCCCACCAGGATGGTTTGCACTTGCTGGGTTGTTGAAGATGATCTCCTGATCCTTGTATTCCCAGTTCCTGAGTGCTGCCGGCAGGACAGACATGGGCTCACTATACACTTGAGTTTTTGACGCAGTACTGAGAACCTGGAGCCCAAAGGACAAGGCTTCAGCTTCCCCTGCCCCTCTGACATAGGCCAGATACATAAATGATTACCCAGATTTTATTTAAATCTCTCAGTGTGGCTTGTGTATGTGGGGGAGACAGGGAAGGTATCACATTTCAAAACATTTTCATAACTGCACTTAGCACTGTATTCTTTTCCATTTATTTTACTTTTATTTGAGAGTGTTTCCAATTGTGTGGGACTTAGTTAAATTTCAATTTCTTAAGGAATTTTTTTATGATTTTCTTAACTTTATTTTATGTGCAATGGTCTGAAGATGTCAGATCACCCAGAAACTGAATTTACAATCACTATGAGCTGCCATGCAGGTGCTGGGAATTGAACCCAATTTCTCTGGAAGAGCCGCGAAACTAGCTCTCCAGGCTCTTCTTAATTTAAAAGTTTATTTATGTGTCTCTGGGTGTGCCTGTGCCTGTGTTTGGTTTGTGTGTGTGTTGGGGGGGGGTTGTGTGTGGGGGGGTGGCTTTTGACCTCACCAGACAAAGGCATTCAAGAGCACTGGCTCCATATTTAGCAGAAACAGGATCATTGGGAGTTTTAGGACAGCCTGGTCTACAAGAAAGGAGCTAGTTTTAACAACAGTCTCCAAAGCAGCAGAGAAACCCTGTCTCATAAAGCAAAACACAAAACCAAACATATTTGAGAGAGAGAGAGAGAGAGAGAGAGAGAGAGAGAGAGAGAGAGAGAGAACAGCTAGGGCTGTTACACGGAGAAACCGTGCCTCAAGAACTAACTAATAAAAGAAGGGGGAAAAAAGCAAGAGAGCAAGAAAGCAAAAAAATCAAGCAAGCAAGCAAGAAGGAAAGCTAGAGAGAAACCCTGTCTCAGAAAACAAAAAATAAATAAATAAATAAATAAATAAACTAATAAATGAAATGAATGGATAGATGATAGATAGATAGATAGATAGATAGATAGATAGATAGATAGATAGATAGATGATAAAACACCTCCAAGATCAGGGAGACCAAAGCAGGCAGATCACTGTGAGTTTAAGGCTACTTTGTTCTGCAGATTGAGATTCAGGACAGGCAAAGTGACACAGAAAAACCCTGTTTTCAAAAAAAAATGTGTTTAGTGTACGCCTTTAATGCCATCACTAGAAGGCAGAGGCAGGCGGATCTCTGTGAGTCTGAGGCCAGTCTTGTTTACAAAGTGAGTCCCAGGGCATACAAGGATACACAAGGAAACCCCGTGTTGCAAAACCACAAATAAACAAACAGATAATAACAATAAAAATATTTGAGAGTTCAAATAATTGACCTCATCCACAATAAAAAAAAATATAAAAATAAAAATATCAAAAGCATTTGAACGGGGGCTGGAGAGATGGCTCAGCGGTTAAGAGCATTGCCTGCTCTTCCAAAGGTCCTGAGTTCAATTCCCAGCAACCACATGGTGGCTCACAACCATCTGTAATAGGGTCTGGTGCTCTCTTCTGGCCTTCAGACATACACACAGAAAGAATATTGTATACATAATAAATAAATATTTATTTTTTTAAAAAAAGCATTTGAACGCATCGGCACAGGAGACCACTTCCTAAATCTAACTCCAGTAGCACAGACTCTGAGAGAAACAAAATGAATCAATGGGACCTCCTGAAACTGAAAAGCTTCTTCTGTAAAGCAAAGGACATGGCCAACAAGACAAAACGACGGCCTTACAGAATGGGCAAAGATCTTCACTAACCCCACATCAGACAGAGGTCTGAGCTCCAAAATATACAAAGAACTCAAGACATTGGTCATTTCAAGAACAAATAATCCAGTTCACAACATGGAGGTACAGACCTAAACAGAGAACTCTCAACCGAGAAATCTAAAATGGCTGACAGACACTTAAGGAAATGTTCAACACCCTTAGTCATCAGAGATATGTAAATCAAAACAGCTCTGAGATTCCACTTTATACCTGTAAGAATGGCCAAGATCTAAAACACTGATGACAACTTATGCTGGAGAGGATGTGGGGAAAAGGGAACTCTCCTGCATCGCTGGTGGGAATGCAAGCTGGTACAGCCCCCTTTGGATGTCAGTGTGGCGATTTCTCAGAAAATTAGGAAACAACCTTCCTCAAGACCCAGCAATACCACGTTTAGGTATATATGTAAAGGATGCTCAATTGTGCCATGAGGACATGGGCTCAACTATGCTCATAGCAGCATTGTTTGTCATAGCCAGAACCTTGGGAGAGGGTTGAAGGGGAGGCATGGAAAGAGAGGAAAGAAAAACGTAGAGCTTAACAAAAATAAATAAAAGAAACAAAGGCGGGTAGTGGTGGCACATTCCTTTAATCCCAGCACTTGGGAGGCAAAGGCAGGTGGATCTTTGTGAATTTGAGGCCAGCCTGGTCTACAAGGGTTAGTTCCAAAGCTACAGAGAAACCCTGTCATGAAAAACCAAAAATAAATAAATAAGTAGGCATGGATTGTTTAAAAAAAAATCAAACGCAAACCAAGTAGAAATAACTACTTTCAGTATGCCATTCAAGAATTAGGGAACCCTTTATCCCAGCACGTGGGAGACACAGGCAGAAGGACATCTGTGAGTTAAAATCCAGACTCATCTACCAAGTGAGATCACAAGACTCGTGCACTGTCTCATAGGTCCTAAATTCCCATGATCCAGTTTCTAGGACCAAGGAGACAGTTTATAATGTCTCCTTCTTCTTTCCTTCCTTCCTTTTTTTTGGGGGGGGGTGGTGTTTGGTTAAACTTTTATATATGTTTTTTTTTTTATTTGGGTTGGGGGCCTCTCTATAAAGCCTGGGAATTCACAGAGGTCCACCTGCCTCTGTCTCTTTGATGATAGAATAAAAGATGTGCACCACAATAACCAGGCTCAGTTTCTTGTAAATTTAGTTTAATTTCAAATTTTGTTTGTATCTCTTGGTCTGCACCAAGTGTGTCCCTGTGGGGGTGGGGGGGCAGGGAAGTTGTCCTATTTTAGAACATTTTATTTTACTTTTATTTGAGACAGTCTTTCCGGTTGTGTAGAACTTATTTTAATTTCAAATTTTTAAAGAATTTTTTATGATTTATTTAACTTTATTTTATGTGCAGTCGTGTGAGACTGGATTTACAATCACTTATGAGCTGCTGCCTTGTGGGGGTTACATCTCAGGAGCACAAGAACCCAAATCTCTGCTGTACTCCCTGTCACCAGAAGAGGTCACTAGATCCCCACCATGTGGTTTCTGGACATTCCAGAAATTCCATCTCTCCAGTTCTCATTCTTTCATTGTTCCTCCTGCATGCCTGCATCTAGTGAGAGAGTGGGCACCGTTCCTCCCTGCTTCTGTGTATCTGTGTCTGTCACGTCCCGGATAGCCAGAGTGCCCGCCACCTATGCCTGAGATAGATGTGGCCGGCAGCCCTGGGGCTGGGGGAAAGGGAGAGAGTGGGTTCCCTGGGGAGCCTTGGGCAGAGGCTCTGTGGATTCCCCTGCAGGAGGCCGCACCGCCTCTGAGGAGCCCATGGGGGAGGGGAAAAGGGAAGGTCAACCATACAGTCCTGCCTGGCTTTTGCTTTGCTTTGCTTTGTTTTTGTTTTTGTTTGTTTGTTTTATTTTATTTTCCGGTACAGCTGTGACCAGGTCTGGATCCAGGACAGACTCCAAAGCTAGAGAGAAATCCTGTCTCAGAAAACAACAACAACAACCAAAAAATAAATAAATACATAAACTAATAAATGAATGGATAGATAGCTAGATAGCCAGACAGACAGACAGAGAGAGAGAGAGAGAGAGAGAGAGAGAGAGAGAGAGAGAGATGATAAAAACACCTCCAAGATCAGGGAGACCAAGGCAGGCAGATCACTGTGAGTTTAAGGCTCCCTTGTTCTGCAGATTGAGATTCAAGGCCAGGCAAAGTGACACAGAGAAACCCTGTTTTCAAAAAAAAGGTGGGGCCTGGAGAGATGGCTCTGTGGTTAAGAGTGCTGACTGCTCTTCCAGAGGACCCAGGTTCAATTCCTACCACCCACATGGCAGTTAACAGCTGTCGGTAACTCCAAGATCTGACACCCTCAGATAGACATACATGCAGGCAAAACACCAATGCCGATAAAATAAATCATTAGAAAAATAAATATATAAAAAAGGTTGTTTTGCCTTTAATCCCAGCATTAGGAGGCAGAGGCAGATGGCTCTCTGTGAGTCTGAGGCCAGTCTTTCTTGTGTACAAAGTGAGTCCCAGGGCATACAAGGGTACACAACGAAACCCTATGTTGAAAAACCACAAATAAACAAACAAATAAAGAGATAATAACAATAAAAATATTTGAGAGTTCAAATAATTTACTTCATCCACAATAAAAGAATATAAAAATAAAAATATCAAACGCATTTGAACGCATCAGCACAGGAGACCGCTTCCTAAATCTAACTCCAGTAGCAGGGACTCTGAGAGAAACAAAATTAATCAATGGGACCTCGTGAAACTGAAAAGCTTCTTCTGTAAAGCAAAGGACATGGCCAACAAGACAAAACGAAAAAGATCTTCACTAACCCCACATCAGACAGAGGTCTGAGCTCCAAAACATACAAAGAACTCAAGACATTGGTCATCTCAAGAACAAATAATCCAATTCACAAAATGGAGTACAGACTTAAACAGAGAACACTCAACCGAGGAATCTAAAATGGCTGAAAGACACTTAAGGAAATGTTCAACACCCTTAGTCATCAGAGAAACGCAAATCAAAACAAGTTTCTAGAAACAAGGAGACAGTTCATAATGTTTCTTTCTTCTTTTCTTCCTTTTTTTTTTTTTTTTTGGTTGAACATATATATATTTATTTATTTAATTTGGGATGGGGGCCTTTCTACAAAGCCTGGGAATTCACAGAGGTACACCTGTCTCTGTCTCTTGGATGATAGAATAAAAGATGTGTACCACAGTGACAACCCAACTAAGTTTTTGGTATCTCATTCTGTTAGTTTCATGTACATTTAGTTTAATTTCAAATTTTGTTTGTATCTCTTGGTCTGTCTGCACCAAGTGTGACCTTGTGGGGAGGGCAGGGAAGGTGTCCTATTTCAGAACATTTTATTTAACTTTTATTTGAGTCTTTCCAGTTGTGTAGAACTTAGTTTCATTTCAAATTTTTAAAGACCAGGAAGGATGAAAGCATTCAAAAGGACTGGTTCCATATCTGGCAGAGAGGCAGGTGGATCTCTGGGAGTTTGAGGCCAGTCTGGTCGACGAGAGCTAGTTTCAAAGACAGGCTCCAAAGCAACAGAGAAAACCCTGCCTTGAAAATCAAAACAAAAACACAAACAAAAATAAAAAACATAAATTAAATCTGTGTGTGTGTGTGTGTGTGTGTGTGTGTGTGTGAGAGAGAGAGAGAGAGAGAGAGAGAGAGAGAGAGAGAGAGAGAGAGAGAGAGAGAAGAAATGATCAAACAGGAAATAAGAAACAAAACCATAATGTCACCAAGATGACAGCCTGGTTTATATAGTGAGTTAAAGGTATTATACAGATAAACCCTGTACCAAAAAAATAATAAAAGAAGAAAACAAAAAAAAAAAAACAAGGAAGGAAGGAAGAAAAGAAGGAAGAAAAACTGGTGTTGTCCTTTTTTTCTTTGTTTATCTCAGGTTATTTTATTTTAATTTATTTTTTTTTAATTGCAGCAGCAGCAGCAGCAGCAGTATATTTTGGGCAGCACATTTCTTTATTCTCAGTTCTCAGCCCTCAGAGATCAGGAGAGGCAGAGGCAGGCAGATCGCTGTGAGTTTGAGGCTACCTTGTTCTGCAGGCAAAGAGACGACAGACACAGAGAAACTAAACATGTGTTTAGTACAGGCCTTTTATTCCGGCACTAGCAGGCAGAGGTAGAGGCAGGGGCAGCTAGATCTCTGTGAGTCTGAGGCCAGCCTTGTCTACAAAGTGAGTTCCAGGGCAAACAAGCATACACAGGGAATCCCTATGTAGAAAAACCACAAATAAATTAATAATAATAATAATAATAATAATAATAATAATAATCTAAGAGCTCAATGAATTGACTTCACCCATAATTCAAAAATTAAAAAATAAAGCAAAGAGTGTGTCTGACCGATCAGTGAAAGGACTATGTGGGCCAAGGGGCTGCCACAATTATGGATTGGTGAGAGTGAGGAAAGGAGGGAGGCAGCAAGGGCAGTTCCCAGTCACCTAAATGCCTTTCAAAGACATTTCACCATGGCAACCACTCACTTGCTTTCTTGGGGTTTCTTTTCTTCAGTAGTTGTGTTTGTACAACCTACCCCACTTCTCATACTAAATACAGAGTCTGAGAAAATTAAAGCAGCTGTGGAAAAATTTCCACTTGGATATCTTTTCCTGCCCAGTAAAACAAAAACGACTCTAACAAAAATATGCATATCTAAAAAAACCAAAAAAAATTTTAAAAATGCATATCTAAGCAGACCAATCAAGTTGTAGCCTCACCCATTATATTATATTATATTATATTATATTATATTATATTATATTATATTATATTATTTATTGGTTTTTTGAGACAAGGTTTCTCTGTAGCTTTGGTGCCTGTCCTGGAACTCCCAGAGATCTGCCTGCCTCTGCCTCCGAGTGCTGGGAGTAAAGGCGTGCGCCACCACTGCCCTCCTTCGACTCACCCTTTAATGGTTCAGCAAGGAGTTCTAGCTGTTAGGAAGGGCTGGTGACCTTGAACTTTACTAGTCTCTGAAATCTGCCTTCTCACTTTTACCGGGTGCCCTCAGGGGCAGGAGTGGAGGCCAGGGCCTGTAGCTTTGGCTTGTACATTTACTTCAATTTTAATTTTTTTGTTTTGTTTTTCGAGACAGGGTTTCCCTGGGAAACAGTCCTAGCTGATCTGGAACTAGCTCTTGTAGACCAGGCTGGCTTCCAACTCCCAAGAAATTCACCTGCCTCTGCCCCATGTGTGCTGGGAATAAAGGCATGTGCCACCACCACTGCCCAGCCAATTTCAAATTTTATTTAAACCTCTCTCGGTGTGCCTGTGTATGTGGGGGAGACAGGGAAGGTGTCATATTTCCAAACATTTTCATAACTGCACTTAGCACTGCACTCTTTTACATTTTATTTTACTTTTATTTGAGACAGTGTTTCCAGTTGTGTAGTTTAATTTCAATTTCTTAAAGAATTTTTTTTTATGATTTATTTAACCATGCAGGTGCTGGGAATTGACCCCAATTTCTCAGGAAGAGCCGCCAAACTAGCTCTCCAGGCTCTTAATTGAAAAGTTTATTTATGTGTCTCTGGGTGTGCCTGTGCCTGTGTTTGTGTTTGGTGTGTGTGGGGGGGGGTATATTTTGACCTCACCAGATGAAGGCATTCAAGAGCACTGGCTCCATATCTGGCAGAGGCAGGATCTCTGGAAGTTTTAGGCCAGCCTGGTCTACAAGAAAGGAGCTAGTTCCAAGAACAGTCTCCAAAGCAGCAGAGAAACCCTGTCTCATAAAGCAAAACACAAAACCAAACAAAAAATAAATAAATTGAGAGAGAGAGAAAGCGAGAGAGAGAGATAGAGAGAGAGAGAGACAGAGACAGAGAGACAGAGAGAGAGAGAGAGAGAGAGAGAGAGAGAGAGAGAGAGAGAGAGAGAAATGTGGATTTACAGATAGGAAATAAGAATAAAAAGAGAACGTTACCAACAAGACAGCCTGGTCTATAAACTGAGTTCCAGGACAGCTAGGGTTGTTACACAGAGAAACCGTGCCTCAAAAAATAATAAAAGAAGAGAAAAAAAAAAAAGCAAGCAAGAAAATTCAGGGTTTTTTTTCTTTTTCTTTTTCTTTTTTTTTTTTTTTTTTTTTGTCTTTGTTAATGCCAGGCCATTCATTTTAATTTTACTTTTTCTTTTAAGATTATATTTTCAGGGGCTGTAGAGATGGCTCAGAGGTTAAGAGCACTGACTGTTCTTCCAAAGGTCCTGAGTTCAATTCCTAGCAACGATATGGTGGCTCACAACCATCTGTAATGGGGTCTTCTGGCCTGCAGTCATGCATGGAAGGAATGCTGTATACATAATAAATAAATAAATAATTTTTTCAAAAAAAAGATTGTAATTGCAACAGAAGTGTTCAGAAAGAAGAAGTCCTGGGCCATGTAGTGAGACAGATTGTCTGGAGCATAAATAAAAAGCCAATTCCTGTCTCAAAAAAGAAAAAAAATCAAGTTAAAATGTGAAATAAAAAAATAAATAAGGGTTTGTTTTTTTTTTTTTTTGCAATGAGTGAATTCAAGCGTAAAAGATGAAAATCTTACAGCTGACACCATCCAGTCTCAAGTTAGAAAAACTTGAAACGATGCAACAGGAGACGGACAGTTGCCCAATGAACTCTTGCTATTCTCCTGGGGAAGTTTTGTTCCTGATGGTTTTTGGAACAACTAAAATCCCTCTTATCTTTTTGTTTTGTTTTGTTTTGTTTTCCATGCCCCCTTAGAGGACACCTGGATGTTTGAAAGGATTTGGTTTTATTTCATTTAAGTAGAAGGTTCCTCAGACATAACTCTGAAAACACTAATACGTAATAGCCAGTTTCTACACAGTTCAGTTCAGATTTTTACCAAAACCTCCTGTCTGGCATGTCTCTGTCTTTGTTGAGTTCCTGTACTTACAGAAGCCAAGAGATAGCTGGCAGCTATCCATAACTCTAATTTCATTCAGCAGAATTCTCCCCTCCCCCCCCCGGCCGATCTTGTTTCTCTGTTCTGTCCTCAAATGTGTGGGTGACTCTGAGTGGGCACCGACTTGCCACACACATCCTTCTTTTCCTGATCTAATCATGCCACTCCCCAAAAGAAAAAGGGAGGAGAAATCACTGAATGATGAGAACATTACTTGAATCAGAAAATGGGTAGGCACCCTTATGCTTAAATGTGTATTATCTACAAAGTTCTAAAACTTGGAAGTGAGTCTTAGGAGGAATGTCATTACACAGCTTCTTTCCAGATGTCTTCAAGTAAGTTGGTCCTAAACAGCCTATTCATAAGATGGGACCTCAGAGCTTCAGTACAGAACAACATGTTTTCTGTTCAATTGAATCTTAAAGTGGTGTGATAAGGATTTTGTATTCCCATTCTGTCAAGGATTATTCTCAGTGGTCTATATATTTCAAGGAAGAATGGTTTTTAAGAAGTATTTAGTGATTATATTTCTTTTCACTTAGGGATAAAGAAATGGAGAAGTTCTTTGAAGCAGTAAGTCACAAAAACACCAGGCCATTAAACTTCAGCTACAGGGAAACCCTGTCTCGTGGAAAAACAAAACAACAACAACAAAAAAAAAAATCCTGAAGCCAGTGATCATTGCAAACATCTGTATGTTCAGATACTGAGCCTGAGCGAGTTAGAGTGTCACAGATTTGCTGCAATTCATTGCAAATTTCATGTGGATCACAAATCCTGCTCAAGTTACAGCTGTTAGTGTCAGTGTGAACCTTGACACCATCTCTACTGGATTTCTGTCAGCTGTGCTCCGGTCTGCTAGAAAAGCAGAAGAACTAAGGTACCGTAATTAACCTCTTCTGTGCCCCACCTGCAAGAACACTCTGTAAGCTACAGTTCTGAAAACAGCCTGGTCCTGGCATAAGAACAGACAGGAGGACCAATGGAACCGAATAGAAGACCCGGATATCGATCCACACATCTTCGAACACCTGATCTTTGATAAAGAAGCCAAAAATACCAGCCTGGTCTACCGAGCTAGCTCCAGGACAGGCTCCAAAGCCGCAGAGAAACCCTGTCTCAAAAAAAACCAAAAAAAAAAAAAAAAAAAACCCCGAAAAAAAAAAAACCAAAGAAGCCAAAAATATCCAATAGAAAAAAAAAAAGAAAGCATGTGAGTTCAAGACCAGCCTGGTCTACAAGAGCTAGTTCCAGGACAGGCTCCAAAAAAAAAAAAAAAAAACTACAGAACAACCCTGTCTCGAAAAAAAAAAAAAAAAAAGAAAGAAAGAAAGAAAGAAAGAAAGAAGAAAAAGAAAACAGTGCTGTCCTCGAAAATGCCCTCTCCTGTTGAACACGGCCCCTCACACAGCTCTGATGATGCAGGAGGATGCCGAGGGCCCAGTTGGTGCCTGTATCTGTGCCTTGGCAGCAGCTATTCATGTCTTGCCACTCAGAGTCAAATTCCCTTAAGTTTAGCCTTCCCTAAGTGCTTGTTCACTTCAGAAGACTCAACCCTCATCTTCCGTGTCCTCCTGGCCTAATTTCTCACATTACTGATTTACTGAGTATGAATCAGTAATATGAGATGTTCAGGAGAGGGAGGAAGGGTCATTCATGAAAAAAGTGAGTGTTCAACTAACTAACTCCCCATGGGTTCAGGAAGTAGTGAGAAGATATTAATGAAGCAGAGAGAAATTTCTGGTTTTGGAAGGAGGAAATCCTGAATGGCTCCCTCTGTGTCGCAGGAGAGACTCCTGGAAAGGAAACCTCAGGTTCCGGTTGGTCGGTCAGTTCGGGGAGAAATATTAGCAAGGAGGTAAAGGCCGTGCCTCATGACATCAGCAGTCCCTTCTCTGGAAATTCTACGGTATCTCAGAGAGCTCTCGGAATTTTGTGATGTCACTCGTGTCCTAGAAACGCCAACTGCCCTCAAGACACACTCTCTCGGTGCCTATAAGACTCGGTTCTAGACATGTTGTCTAGAGAATGGAGATCGTTCGTGGAGAGGCCAGAGGGAGGAAGAAGAAAGCTGGCCTCAGGTCAGATCTCACAGGAAAACATGGAGAAATAATTAGTGGTCCTGGGGAAGACGAAGTGAGTTCACCACTAGCAGGGACTAGAGAGATTTCTGGATGTGATGGCTTTGAGACTTCCAGGGCTAGGGCTCAGGAACTGGGAGGTTTCTGGGATGAAACAGGTCTGTCTGTCTTGTTTCTCTGAGTTCCTAAAAGGCCAACCCACATCAAAGATTCACGATAGTTGATTTGACAAAGTCGGGAATTGACAAGGAGTGCGGAAGGAGTCAGTGAGATTTCAATACCAGCACTGACTGCACATCATCCCCCCCCCCCCCGTCCTTTTCGTTGTGTAGCAATAATAATAGAGAAAGGGGAGTAGCGCTCTGCCAAAGCCCGTATTTTACCATGCCTTATATCACAGCCATTAGCAGGGTTGAGGCATCAAGTGCTGCAGTCAGTCCGACTCCTGTGACCCCCCTAAGGTTTCTGGCTTCCCAGTTTTGAGTGACACCATGGTCTCCAGTTCAGCTTGAGAGCTCTTTAAGAGCCAATGGAGGAGAGAGTGGAAAGAGACTGCCATTTTTTTCTTTTTCCTTTTCTTTCTTTCTTTTGCTGTTTTGCTTTGTTTTTCAAGAAAGGGTTTCTTTGTGTATCTTGGGCTGTCCTAAAACTCACTCTGTAAATCAGGCCATCTTTGAATTCACAGAGATCTGTGTGTGTGCTGTGATTAAAGCCCGGCTGAGACTGCAATTTCTTGTTAGCTCTGGGTGTCCTGAGCTGTTAGTAAGTGACAATGGCTCTGTGTTGTGAATCTCTGTGAATCCAGACTATGTTATGTCCTTCAATGACATGAGTCTGAAGCATCAAGCACCCACCCACCCACCCACCCCTATACTCCCTGAGGTCTCTGAAGTCACACACAGCGCAGCCTCTATAGGTCTGAATAAGGCTTAGAAAGCTTTTCCCTGGTTCACCTTGTGCAGAGGAAACCAGGTAAGTTCTGAGAGACATGCACCACCTTCCTACAGAAAGAAGGGAGGACTGATTAACTAATACCCACAGAGGGGGAAACTCAAATCTGGTATTTCAGACAGAACCTGCTTGGACAAAGTCTCATCTGTCAGTCACTTCCTGAGGGAAGGAGGGAGGGAGGGAGGGAGAAAGGAAGGACCACAATTATCTCTCCTCTGTGTCCTTTTTACGCTCTTTTCATGCTCTGATGAATATTGTGATTCAAGTTGGCCATGTCCCCTTTTCCACAGCATGTGCACTGTGGCTCTAGATCAAGGAATCAGTTTGTTTGTTTGTGTGTTTTGCTCTATCTAGGAGAAGCACCATAGCAGTTGCATACTGACTGAGAAATTTGATTTTTAGGAAATGATTTTTCATATCTGTGAGTGGTCTCTCCATAGATAGCCACTCACTCATCTTTCTTTAAACTTGAGTATAGGAATGAATGATCCCTCCCTCCCTCCCTCTCTCCCTCTTCATGGGAATGAGTGTCTGCTCTTGCATTGAGGGCTCCCCAGTTCTCAGCATCTCCAGCCCAACCTGTCACAAGCTGATCACACATTTGCAAACTTGGGATATATTCTGCTGAAGTTTTGGGATAATGAATTTCATCAACTATGGGACTAACTTTGTTCTGACAGGACACTCACTCACAATCTCTCCTCATCACACCCACATAGTGTAACAACTTTGTGTTTCCTCCACAATGGGCTCATTTCTGTCAGGGAACTGAAAGCCGTCCAGCCAGCCAACACTATTTTTCCTTGTTTCTCATTTTTTTCTTATATTCTGTCTCTCCCCCCCCCCCCCCGCCTGGAAAACTTTCAGAGTTCACTCTGCCCCCCGAGTAAAGGTGTTATGCTTCCTTTTATTGTATATTTAGTGTTTGTGTGTGTGTGTGTGTGTGTGTGTGTGTGAGAGAGAGAGAGAGAGAGAGAGAGAGAGAGAGAGAGAGAGAGATTCATTATGAAATCAAAAGTCAGTCAACAACAGCAAACTTTGTATTTATTTGTTCATCCATCCACGTATTTGCTTACTTACTTACTCACTTACTCACTCACTCACTCATTTATTTATTTATTTATTTATTTATTTGCTTGCAGTGGAAGACTTAATTCAGTAAGAATGATCAGAAGGGTAGGTAGGGTATCCTTGGGAAAAGAGTAAGATATCACGATGACTTTCCCTTCCAAGAGGGAGCTTTCTAGTAAGACGTGAAACCACAGTTTCAAGGGCCCGCCCGCTTTCCACAAGTCCTTTTCCAAGGTCAGGCATTTCTTAGGTAAGCAAGGGTCTCCATTCATTCCCTTTGAGGAACTCTCAGGCCCTGCCCTGACATTAACGTCTGACTCGTGCCTATTGTCAAGGCCAATGGGACACTCCTCAGCCCCTCCCTGACCTGAGGTGACCTGAGAAGCCACACCCCACCCCAGTTCACAGGCCTCTCTTTATCTATCTATCTATCTATCTATCTATCTATCTATCTATCTAACTAAGTAACTGTACAGCATAAAATGTGGAATCTCTTCTCAATGAAATGCTGTTGGCAGCCATTCGATGAATTTATTCTCATCTCAGATCCTGTCCAGCAGGGATGTCTTCTTTCCGTGTTTGTTCTTCTTTTGTATGTTGCAGTCAGTTCAGATGTGCTGGTATATGGTGAGAAAGAGAGAGAGAGAGAGAAATGGAATTGCTTTTTATTTATTTGAAGAGTTTTAATGATTTAATATTCAGCTATTTCCAGCCTTATTTACCAGCACATTTATTATTACCAGCGAGCACCTTCCTCTGAAAACATTGGAATCGCCCCCCATCTGTACATGTCATGCACGTGCGTGCATATGTGTGTGTGTGCGCATCCCATCTATCTATCTATCTATCTATCTATCTATCTATCTATCTATCTATCCCTTCATCAAATTCCATTTTAGGAGCTGCTATGCTGACCAGTGACATGGAGGCCACCATTTTCTTAGCCAGTGACAGTCAGGAGACAGAAAGAAGGAAAGAAAGGAAGAAAGAAAGAAAGAAAGAAAGAAAGAAAGAAAGAAAGAATCTACATTCCCAAAGAAAGAAAAAATTTAATTTT
>NW_027460981.1:1780000-1802500 GCF_037038515.1 Microtus pennsylvanicus
TCGCTAGAGAAGGCACTTTTTCTCACTGAGGGCAGGCGGGACGGACCCGGCCCGACGAGCCTCCGGTCGCGGCAGCGCAAGAGCAGGGGAAGCGACACACACACCACTCGATGATCTCGAGCGCGGCGAGGCGGGGGGGTCTGCGGTATCGGTAAGGATTTTTCTTCCTTTCCGGGGCGTACTCTTGAGCGTTCGCGGACACGGGGGACCGGACCGAGAAAAAGCATACTACACAAGAGGTCCCCCGAGAGCCAGGCCTGCCTCCGCGGCAACACCCACCGGGTCTGCACCAGGCGGGGAGGCAATTCTCAGTCCGTCACCGACGGACCACCTTTAACGGTGAGAAGAAAATTAAAAAGGCCGGCCGCGACCGCTCAACACCACCCAACGGCTCACCGCCTACGGGAGAAGGCAGCGCGTGGTGGGCCGCTCGCCCGATCTCACGAGACGGCCGTGAGAGAGCCATCTTACCGCAGCGAGCCTCTCTTACCCGCTCGCCTCGACCCCCCTTTTTTCTTGATCCTCGGGATCACACACCTCGCAGAGGAACACCGCTAATGGCCGTACCGCACACAGGAGGCATACACGTCAGAGAACCGGGAAACGCCGCCGCCGCTCAGAACCGGGCAACTCTGAAGATCGGCCTGGAACGCTCCAGGAGCACCACGAGGATCACAAGCAAGGCGCGTGCACACGAGCCCGGTCGGGAGGGGCACGTAGCGCGGCAATCAGCCGACCCTCCCCCGGCTCGGAGGGAGGAGGGCCAAACAGACCCACACGCGGTGGGCATAGCGAAACGCGCGACGGGGAACAAAGCACCCGGCGCGCCTCACAGGAACCCCCACGAACCACAGCGAGGAGTGCGGGGGGGCTTTCACAGGGCTCGGGTCGGATAACCGCACCCCTGCCTTCCACACACCACCGGTAAAGGTGGGGAGGAGAGACGAGGGGCCCGCTGGCAGAACGAGAAGAGCGGCCGCCATTCGCCATGAATGTCCGTCCCTCGCCTGGCGCGGCTTAGGCCTCCGGCCCGAATGAACACAGGGCAAGCGCACCACATCGATCAACAAAGCAGAACCGGGAAGAATCGAGCGAGAGATCAACCACAGACCCAACACATGCCACAGAAAAAAAAAAAAGAAAACCCTTCACACCTCCACACCAAAAAAGAGCGGTGGGGGGTCAACAGGGAATCCAATTAAAGAGGAGTGCACTCGGGAGGCACATAACATGAGGCAGCAGAAGGGCCGGGCCACCCTCAACCCAAAAAGGACTCATGGAGACTCGGGAGCTCCACAAGCTGGGAGGGGGGATAAAAAAAAAAAAACCGGTGCGCTCGGGAGGCACACGGGAGCAGAGGACCATGGAGGAGACTCGGGAGCTCCACAACCTGGTCCCCGCCCGCAAAAAAAAAAGAAAAAAAAAAAAAAAAGCACCGGGACGGTAAGGGAGCAGCATCGAGAGACGGGTCCCACCATCCAAACAGAACGGGTGACAAACCACGAAGCGGGGACGCCTGACACGCTTCACCACGGGCTTTTGCAAGGAAGCCGGTCATCTCAAAAAGCCTCACGGGAAAGCACAGCAGCGAGACGCGGGCTGGGCTAGACGGGGGAAAATAACACCCAGTGAGGCTCGGAAGAGAGACCGCCACCTAGCGTCCTTTAATGTCACCCAATTAAAGGACAGCGTGTCAGCACCTATCTGCAGGTACAATAAGGACAGATAGCAATTATTAGAAGAATGGCAACAGGTACGGGGAGTCATTCACAGACCACACAGAACTCCTGAAAGTGAGGCTGGGTGAAATGTCCCAAAAATGTCCCCATAAACAAGAGAACCGACCCTCAAAGGAACAACTGGTCGACCTCATAACCATGAAAGGACCGAGAGAGCGAGGTGGACATGCCAGAAAGCCGGGCGCCCAGCCTCCTCCCGGCCGAGGACCCTGCGACCAGCCGCTAGGGATGGAGAAGGGCAAGAAGAAAAACTTGGGGGGGGGGGAATCTCGAGTCCAAGAAACCGGGGACCAGTGAACAGGGGAGCCGGGACCACCACCTCCTCTCGGCCTCGAGAACACGAGGCCCGCCGCTGGGCTCTCGCAAGACCGAGGGCAGGAGAAAGGGGCGGGGGAGAGCTCCGAGACACCAACGAGTCCGGACCAGGGAGGCGAGAAAGACGGGACCACGGCCTCCTCTCGGCCTCAGCATGGCAAGGCCCGCCGCTGAGGACCGAGGGTTCCTGGCAAGAGGAAGAATATTAATAAAAAAGCTCCGAGAGTCCGGACCAGGGAGGCGAGGAAGCCGGGACCACGGCCTCCTCTCGGCCTCCGGATGGCAAGGCCCGCCGCTGAGGACCGAGGGTTCCTGGCAAGAGGAAGAAAATAAAAAAGCTCCGAGAGTCCGGAACAGGGAGGCGAGAAAGCCGGGACCACGGCCTCCTCTCGGCCTCAGGATGGCAAGGCCCGCCGCTGCTGAGGACCGAGGGTTCCTGGCAAGAGGAAGGAAAAAAAAAAAAAAAAAAAAAGGTCCGAGACCCCAACGAGTCCGTGACGGGGCAGCGGGGAAGCCGGGATCAACCATCGCCTCCTCTCGGCCTCGGGTCGCCGGGTCCCAGGGCTCTTTAGAAGAGAGAAAAAGAAAGGGAAAAGCAACTTTTAAAGCCGAGGTATTTCACCGATCCTGTGCCCGGGTGGACCCGACACCTAGCGGGAGTACGCGAACGACTGAAGCCTTCTGGTCGACCCGCTCAAGTCTCCCAGCACCCTCTCCAGCTGGTCCCGTCACTGGGTTCCATCCCCAACGCACACACCCATGGGTGACTCTTCCGGCACAACCTCCTACACAGAGACCGTCCCCAAGCACGACACCGACTCCGGGACACACCCGCCTGCCGGGCCGGGACTCTCGTCATTCTTTCCGCCTCACAAAAGCCATTTCGCCCCGTCCTCGTCAACGACCGAGGACCAGGAGCGTTGCAGAAAAAGGCCACCGCTAGGGGGCGCCCGACAACCGACCGCCATAGATCGCTCGCTCGCTCGCTCGTTCGGCCGCGACCGCGGCGGCGGCGTCTTCACCTTCTCTGGCGTGACAGCGTCCTTCCACGCTCACGCCCGGAGGTGGCACGGGCCCACAACAGGACAGGGAACTCCCCTGTCGGTTCCCCCACCCCTCCCCATCCCACCCCCGAACACGGTGAACGGCGGGCCGGGCTGGACATTCGGGGCTACGAAAACGAAAGTACGACCGAGACCACAGGCAGCTAGGAAAGCAGGCGAATCGATCGCTCGCTCACGGGGAAACAAAGAGCGTGTCTGACAGATCGGTGACAGGACTAGATGGGCCAGGGGCTTCTGCAACCATTAGGGCATGGTGAGAGGGAGGGACCGAGGGGGACCGAGGGGGACCGAGGGGGACCGAGGGGGACCGAGGGAGGAAGGGAGGGAAGGAGGCGGCAACGGCAGTTCCCTGCCATCTAAGGTCTCCTTTCACCATGGCCACTGCTTGCTTGCTTGCTTGCTTGCTTGCTTGCTTGCTTGCTTGCTTGCGGTTCTTTTTCTTCACCCCACTCCCCACGCCCTCAGCCCACACTTCTCAGACTAAATACCGAGTCAGAGAAAATTAAAACAGACGTGGAATAGTTTTTTTTAAAACAAAAAAAAAAAAAAACAATAATAATAATGAAATAAAAATAGTGTTTCAAAAATCCCACTCGGATTTCATTTCCGGGAATAATATCGTCATAGTGATGTGTTGTGAACATTTTCACTTAGAACAGAAAAAATAAACAGGTCACTTTAGTCATTTCTTGGAGAGGGTCTGTTTCCCCACCACGATGGTTCGCACTTGCTGAGTTGCTGAAGATGATCTCCCGATCCTCGTGTTTTCAGTTTCTGAGTGCTGCTGACATGACAGACATGGGCCCTCACACTCGAGTTTATGAGACACTACTGAGAGCGTGGAGCCCATAGGACAAGGCTTTGGCTTTCCCTTCCCCTCCCACATAAGCCAGATAAATAAATAAATAAATAAATAAATAAATAAATAAATAAATGCCCAGCAGCAGAAGCATGAAAGCAGCTTCCCAGACCCTTTAGAGCTCCTGAGTTACAGTCATGGCAGAGGATATGACTAGGCCAGGGCTCCCTTCACAACCACCATCCAGGCCTGCCTGCCTGCCTTTTTGAAATGCCAGTTTACTAAAATTTTAGTTATTGTTAATTGCGTTGGGAGGCTAGAAATTTTTGGGTTTTCGTGAGTGGGCAGACATATGAAAGAAAGGAAGAAAGGAAGGAAGGAAGGAAGGAAGGAAGGAAGGAAGGAAGGGAGAGAAGGATCAGAGCAGTGAATATACAGGTGCACAGTCCTGTTGACTGCAGATAGAAAAATAAGAGGAAGAAAAAAAAAAATAGAAAGTCACCAAAAGGACAGCCTGGTCTATAAAAATGAGTTCAGGGACAGCCAGGGCTGGCTATTCCATGAAATTAGCTGAGTTCAAATCAGCAATTTCCCAACTCCAACAAGAATGTTGACAGGAAAGGCAACAGCTGTACACGTCAAGGAAGGCCAGTGGAGCTGTAGGCACACCCTTCACACCCTTTGAAACTTCTCTGTTGCAAAGTCACAGAGTTAGGAAAGGAAAATAACGCGTCACTGAAGTCATTCCTAGGCTAGGGCTCCCTTCACAACCATTTGAAAGGATCACAGCACTGAATATACAGACGCACGGTAATTACACCGACGTTGACTGGAAAGACACCTAAACTAACAGAGACACACACATACACAATCCATAGCATTTGCTGCCTAGCAGATCAAATGAATTCCAGTGTCAGTAGGCACACCCTTCACACCCCTTGAAACTTCTCTGTTGCAAGGTCACAGAGTTAGGAAAGGATCTTGATCTTGAACTTTCCTTAATAGTAAGTCTGTGTGTGTATCACACTCAAGCCAAGTGCCCCTCAGAGCTCATGGAAGACAAAACAGAGCTCTAGAATAAGAGAGACGGGGGGGGGGGGGGAGATTCACTCAAGAAAATGAAAGCAAAACCCTACACAAACCCTGGCACACAGTAAAATCAGTCCTATGAGGAAATTTGTAGCTCTGATTGCCTACTTTTTAAAAAGACTTCTAACCAGGTAATGGTGGGACACGCCTTTAATTCCAGCACTCGTTCTGGTCTCCAAGAGCTAGTTCCAGGACTGACTCAATTAGAGAGAACTAGAGAGAAACCCTGTCACAAAACAAACAAAAAAGGAATAAATACTTTATGGAAGAATAGATGGACAGATAGACAGACAGACAGACCCACACCCCATCTTCTGTCTTCTGAAGGTACCAGGCTCTCTCACAGGGGTCAGGCAGAAACGCAGGCAGTGTATGTGTGTGATATCAAGCAAGCCTATACGTGATATATAGGGTATGATAGGATAATGTCACTATTAAATTGGGGTAGGTCTCAGGAGCACAAGAACCCAAATCTCTGCTGTACTCCCTGTCACCAGAAGAGGTCACTAGATCCCCACCATGTGGTTTCTGGACATTCCAGAAATTCCATCTCTCCAGTTCTCATTCTTTCATTGTTCCTCCTGCATGCCTGCATCTAGTGAGAGAGTGGGCACCGTTCCTCCCTGCTTCTATGTATCTGTGTCTGTCACGTCCCGGATAGCCAGAGTGCCCGCCACCTACGCCTGAGATAGATGTGGCCGGCAGCCCTGGGGCTGCGGGAAAGGGAGAGAGTGGGTTCCCTGGAGAGCCTTGGGCAGAGGCTCTGTGGATTCCCCTGCAGGAGGCCGCACCGCCTCTGAGGAGCCCATGGGGGAGGGGAAAAGGGAAGGTCAACCATACAGTCCTGCCTGGCTTTTGCTTTGCTTTGCTTTGTTTTTGTTTTGGTTTGTTTCCAGGTACAGCTGTGACCAGGTCTGGATCCAGGACGGACTCCAAAGCTAGAGAGAAATCCTGTCTCAGAAAACAAACAAAAAAATAAATAAATAAATAAATAAATAAATAAATAGATGGATAGATAGCTAGATAGCCAGACAGAGAGATGATAAAAACACCTCCAAGATCAGGGAGACCAAGGCAGGCAGATCACTGTGAGTTTAAGGCTCCCTTGTTCTGCAGATTGAGATTCAAGGCCAGGCAAAGTGACACAGAGAAACCCTGTTTTCAAAAAAAAGGTGGGGCCTGGAGAGATGGCTCTGTGGTTAAGAGTTCTGACTGCTCTTCCAGAGGACCCAGGTTCAATTCCTTACCACCCACATGGCAGTCAACAGCTGTCGGTAACTCCAAGATCTGACACCCTCAGATAGACATACATGCAGGCAAAACACCAATGCCAATAAAATGAAAATAAATAAATTATTAGGAAAATAAATATATAGAAAAGGTGTTTAGTGCATGCCTTTAATCTCAGCACTAGGAGGCAGAGGCAGATGACTCTCCGTGAGTCGGAGGCCAGTCTTGTCTACAAAGTGAGTCCCAGGGCATACAAGGGTACACAACGAAACCTTATGTTGAACAACCACAAATAAGCAAACAAATAGAGAGATAATAACAATAAAAATATTTGAGAGTTCAAATAATTGACTTCATCCACAATAAAAGAATATAAAAATAAAAATATCAAATGCACTTGAACACATTGGCACAGGAGAACGCTTGCTAAATAGAACCCCAGTAGCACAGACACTGAGAGAAAAAGAAAAAAAAGAAAAAAAAAAAGAAAAAAAACAACAAAAAAAAAGAACAAAGAAAAAAACTAAAGAGAGAAAAAAAAGAAGAAAAAAGAAAAAAAGAAAAAAAAAGAAAGAAAAAAAAGAAAAAAAAACAGACACTGAGAGAAACAATTAATAAGTGAGACCTCCTGAAACTGAAAAGCTTCTGTAAAGCAAAGAACATGGCCAACAAGACAAAACGACGGCCTTACAGAATGGGAAAAGATCTTCACTAATCTCCAAAATACACAAAGAAGTCGAGAAATTGGTCATCCAAAGAACAAATAATCCAATTTTAAAAAATGGAGTACAGACCTAAACAGAGAACTCTCAACAGAGGGATCTAAAATGGTTGAAAGACACTTAAATGTTGGGTCGAGGGGGGGGGGGGGTCATGCAAAGATGAGAACACCACCAAGTCTAATAAACCAAAAACAAACTTAAAAATACAAACACACCGCGAGTCACAGAAGCTTATCAGCTAGCTGAGACCACAGGCAGAGTTTGGGCTTCTGACACTGTGGCAAAAGGCCGGTTTCTGAAACCCATTTTTATAGTAGGGGCATCGCAGGGCAGTGGTGGCGCAAGCCTTTAATCCCAGCACTCGGGAAGCAGAGGCAGGCGGATCTCTGTGAGTTCGAGACCAGCCTGGTCTACAGAGCTAGTTCCAGGACAGGCTCCAAAGCCACAGAGAAACCCTGTCTCGAAAAACCAAAAAAAAAAAAAAAAAAAAAAAAAAAAAAATATGTTTCTCTGGATGTGCCTCTGTGTGTGTGTGTGTGTGTGTGTGTGTGTGTGTGTGTGTGTGTGTGTGTGTGTTGTGTGTGTGTGTGTTTATGGGGTGGCTTTTGAACTAACCAAGATGACTGGTTCCATATCTGGCAGAGAGGCAGGTGGATCTCTGGGAGTTTGAGGCCAGCCAGCCTGGTTGACAAGAGCTAGTTCCAAAGACAGGCTCCAAAGCAACAGAGAAACCCTTCCTTGAAAATCAAAACAAGAACACAAACCAAAAATAAAATAAAACATAAATTAAATGAGTGTGAGAGAGAGAGAGAGAGAAGAAATGTTGATTTGTTGATTTACAGACAAGAAATAAGAAAATACAAAACCATAATGTTACCAAGATGACAGCCTGGTTTATATAGTGAGTTAAAGGTATTATACAGAGAAACCCTGCACCAAAAATAATAATAATAAAAGAAGAAAACAGAAAAAAAACAAGTAAGGAAAAAGAAAGGAAGGAAGGAAGGAAGGAAGGAAGGAAGGAAGGAAAAAACAGGTGTTTTCCTTTTTTTCTTTGTTTATCTCAGGTTATTTTATTTTAATTTATTTTTTTAATTGCAGCAGCGGCAGTATATTTTGGGCAGCACATTTCTTTATTCTCAGTTCTCAGCCCTCAGAAATCAGGAGAGGCAGAAACAGGCAAATCGCTGTGAGTTTGAGGCCACCTCGTTCTGCAGTGTGAGTTTTAGGACAGGCAAAGCGACAGACACAGAGAAACCCTGACTTAGGGGGGGAAAGTGTGTTTAGTACAGGCCTTTAATTCCGGCACTAGGAAGCAGAGGTAGAGGCAGGGGCAGCTAGATCTCTGTGAGTCTGAGGCCAGCCTTGTCTACAAAGTGAGTTCCAGGGACACAGGGAACCTCTATGTAAAAAAAAACACAAATAAACTAATAATAATAATCATCATCATCATCATCTAAGAGCTCAATTAATTGACTTCACCCAAAATTCAAAAATAAAAAAAGAGTGTGTCTGACTGATCAGTGAAAGGACTATGTGGGCCAAGGGGCTGCCACAATTATGGCTTGGTGAGAGGGAGGAACTGAGGGAGAGAGGGAGGAAGGGAGGGAGGGAGGGAGGGAGGGAGGGAGGGAGGGAGGGAGGGAAGGAAGGAGGGAGGGAGGGAGGCCTGCTTTCTTAGGGTTCTTTTTCAGTAGTTGTGTTTGTACAACCCCACACCCCACTTCTCATACTAAATACCGAGTCTGAGAAAATTAAAACAGCTGTGGAAAATTCCCACTTGGATGTCTGTTCCTGCCCTGTAAAACAAGAACCACAACAAAAATATCCATATCTAAGCAGGCCAATTAAGTTGTAGCCTCACCCTTTAAAGGTTCTAGCTGTTGGGAAGGGCTGGTGACCTTGAACTTTACTAGTCTCTGAAATCTGCCTTCTCACTTTTACCAGGTGCCCTCAGGGGCCAGGAGTGGAGGCCAGGGCCCCTGCTACAGGAGATTTCCTAGATCACCTACAGGCGCTTAGGATTCCTGGGCCTGCTTAGAGAAAGACACACGACACGTGAGACGCAGAGAAAAAAATTTTCTGAGACAAGGATTCTCTTAGCTTTGGCACCTGTCCTGGAACTGTAGATGACCAGGCTGGCCTCAAACTCACAGAGATCTGCCTGCCTCTGTCTGCCACAGAGAAAATTACAACAGCCATGGAATAATATGAAAAATTCTGATTTACGCCAGGCAGTGGTGGCGCACGCCTTTAATCCCAGCACTTGGGAGGCAGAGGCAGGCGGATCTCTGTGATTTCGAGACCAGCCTGGTCTACAAGAGCTAGTTCCAGGACAGGCTCCAAAACCACAGAGAAACCCTGTCTCGAAAAACCAAAAAAATAAAAATGAAAATAATAAGAATAAAATAAAATGTTAAAAAAAAAAGAAAAACTCTGACTTTGATATCATTTCCAGGAATACTGATGCAGTGAATTATTTGGAACATTTTCACTTCCGACAGAAAAAAATAAAAATGTCATTTTATTGATTTCTTTTAGAGGGTCTCTTTCCCACCAGGATGGTTTGCACTTGCTGGGTTGTTGAAGATGATCTCCTGATCCTTGTATTCCCAGTTCCTGAGTGCTGCCGGCAGGACAGACATGGGCTCACTATACACTTGAGTTTTTGACGCAGTACTGAGAACCTGGAGCCCAAAGGACAAGGCTTCAGCTTCCCCTGCCCCTCTGACATAGGCCAGATACATAAATGATTACCCAGATTTTATTTAAATCTCTCAGTGTGGCTTGTGTATGTGGGGGAGACAGGGAAGGTATCACATTTCAAAACATTTTCATAACTGCACTTAGCACTGTATTCTTTTCCATTTATTTTACTTTTATTTGAGAGTGTTTCCAATTGTGTGGGACTTAGTTAAATTTCAATTTCTTAAGGAATTTTTTTATGATTTTCTTAACTTTATTTTATGTGCAATGGTCTGAAGATGTCAGATCACCCAGAAACTGAATTTACAATCACTATGAGCTGCCATGCAGGTGCTGGGAATTGAACCCAATTTCTCTGGAAGAGCCGCGAAACTAGCTCTCCAGGCTCTTCTTAATTTAAAAGTTTATTTATGTGTCTCTGGGTGTGCCTGTGCCTGTGTTTGGTTTGTGTGTGTGTTGGGGGGGGGTTGTGTGTGGGGGGGTGGCTTTTGACCTCACCAGACAAAGGCATTCAAGAGCACTGGCTCCATATTTAGCAGAAACAGGATCATTGGGAGTTTTAGGACAGCCTGGTCTACAAGAAAGGAGCTAGTTTTAACAACAGTCTCCAAAGCAGCAGAGAAACCCTGTCTCATAAAGCAAAACACAAAACCAAACATATTTGAGAGAGAGAGAGAGAGAGAGAGAGAGAGAGAGAGAGAGAGAGAGAGAACAGCTAGGGCTGTTACACGGAGAAACCGTGCCTCAAGAACTAACTAATAAAAGAAGGGGGAAAAAAGCAAGAGAGCAAGAAAGCAAAAAAATCAAGCAAGCAAGCAAGAAGGAAAGCTAGAGAGAAACCCTGTCTCAGAAAACAAAAAATAAATAAATAAATAAATAAATAAACTAATAAATGAAATGAATGGATAGATGATAGATAGATAGATAGATAGATAGATAGATAGATAGATAGATAGATAGATGATAAAACACCTCCAAGATCAGGGAGACCAAAGCAGGCAGATCACTGTGAGTTTAAGGCTACTTTGTTCTGCAGATTGAGATTCAGGACAGGCAAAGTGACACAGAAAAACCCTGTTTTCAAAAAAAAATGTGTTTAGTGTACGCCTTTAATGCCATCACTAGAAGGCAGAGGCAGGCGGATCTCTGTGAGTCTGAGGCCAGTCTTGTTTACAAAGTGAGTCCCAGGGCATACAAGGATACACAAGGAAACCCCGTGTTGCAAAACCACAAATAAACAAACAGATAATAACAATAAAAATATTTGAGAGTTCAAATAATTGACCTCATCCACAATAAAAAAAAATATAAAAATAAAAATATCAAAAGCATTTGAACGGGGGCTGGAGAGATGGCTCAGCGGTTAAGAGCATTGCCTGCTCTTCCAAAGGTCCTGAGTTCAATTCCCAGCAACCACATGGTGGCTCACAACCATCTGTAATAGGGTCTGGTGCTCTCTTCTGGCCTTCAGACATACACACAGAAAGAATATTGTATACATAATAAATAAATATTTATTTTTTTAAAAAAAGCATTTGAACGCATCGGCACAGGAGACCACTTCCTAAATCTAACTCCAGTAGCACAGACTCTGAGAGAAACAAAATGAATCAATGGGACCTCCTGAAACTGAAAAGCTTCTTCTGTAAAGCAAAGGACATGGCCAACAAGACAAAACGACGGCCTTACAGAATGGGCAAAGATCTTCACTAACCCCACATCAGACAGAGGTCTGAGCTCCAAAATATACAAAGAACTCAAGACATTGGTCATTTCAAGAACAAATAATCCAGTTCACAACATGGAGGTACAGACCTAAACAGAGAACTCTCAACCGAGAAATCTAAAATGGCTGACAGACACTTAAGGAAATGTTCAACACCCTTAGTCATCAGAGATATGTAAATCAAAACAGCTCTGAGATTCCACTTTATACCTGTAAGAATGGCCAAGATCTAAAACACTGATGACAACTTATGCTGGAGAGGATGTGGGGAAAAGGGAACTCTCCTGCATCGCTGGTGGGAATGCAAGCTGGTACAGCCCCCTTTGGATGTCAGTGTGGCGATTTCTCAGAAAATTAGGAAACAACCTTCCTCAAGACCCAGCAATACCACGTTTAGGTATATATGTAAAGGATGCTCAATTGTGCCATGAGGACATGGGCTCAACTATGCTCATAGCAGCATTGTTTGTCATAGCCAGAACCTTGGGAGAGGGTTGAAGGGGAGGCATGGAAAGAGAGGAAAGAAAAACGTAGAGCTTAACAAAAATAAATAAAAGAAACAAAGGCGGGTAGTGGTGGCACATTCCTTTAATCCCAGCACTTGGGAGGCAAAGGCAGGTGGATCTTTGTGAATTTGAGGCCAGCCTGGTCTACAAGGGTTAGTTCCAAAGCTACAGAGAAACCCTGTCATGAAAAACCAAAAATAAATAAATAAGTAGGCATGGATTGTTTAAAAAAAAATCAAACGCAAACCAAGTAGAAATAACTACTTTCAGTATGCCATTCAAGAATTAGGGAACCCTTTATCCCAGCACGTGGGAGACACAGGCAGAAGGACATCTGTGAGTTAAAATCCAGACTCATCTACCAAGTGAGATCACAAGACTCGTGCACTGTCTCATAGGTCCTAAATTCCCATGATCCAGTTTCTAGGACCAAGGAGACAGTTTATAATGTCTCCTTCTTCTTTCCTTCCTTCCTTTTTTTTGGGGGGGGGTGGTGTTTGGTTAAACTTTTATATATGTTTTTTTTTTTATTTGGGTTGGGGGCCTCTCTATAAAGCCTGGGAATTCACAGAGGTCCACCTGCCTCTGTCTCTTTGATGATAGAATAAAAGATGTGCACCACAATAACCAGGCTCAGTTTCTTGTAAATTTAGTTTAATTTCAAATTTTGTTTGTATCTCTTGGTCTGCACCAAGTGTGTCCCTGTGGGGGTGGGGGGGCAGGGAAGTTGTCCTATTTTAGAACATTTTATTTTACTTTTATTTGAGACAGTCTTTCCGGTTGTGTAGAACTTATTTTAATTTCAAATTTTTAAAGAATTTTTTATGATTTATTTAACTTTATTTTATGTGCAGTCGTGTGAGACTGGATTTACAATCACTTATGAGCTGCTGCCTTGTGGGGGTTACATCTCAGGAGCACAAGAACCCAAATCTCTGCTGTTCCCTGTCACCAGAAGAGGTCACTAGATCCCCACCATGTGGTTTCTGGACATTCCAGAAATTCCATCTCTCCAGTTCTCATTCTTTCATTGTTCCTCCTGCATGCCTGCATCTAGTGAGAGAGTGGGCACCGTTCCTCCCTGCTTCTGTGTATCTGTGTCTGTCACGTCCCGGATAGCCAGAGTGCCCGCCACCTATGCCTGAGATAGATGTGGCCGGCAGCCCTGGGGCTGGGGGAAAGGGAGAGAGTGGGTTCCCTGGGGAGCCTTGGGCAGAGGCTCTGTGGATTCCCCTGCAGGAGGCCGCACCGCCTCTGAGGAGCCCATGGGGGAGGGGAAAAGGGAAGGTCAACCATACAGTCCTGCCTGGCTTTTGCTTTGCTTTGCTTTGTTTTTGTTTTTGTTTGTTTGTTTTATTTTATTTTCCGGTACAGCTGTGACCAGGTCTGGATCCAGGACAGACTCCAAAGCTAGAGAGAAATCCTGTCTCAGAAAACAACAACAACAACCAAAAAATAAATAAATACATAAACTAATAAATGAATGGATAGATAGCTAGATAGCCAGACAGACAGAGAGAGAGAGAGAGAGAGAGAGAGAGAGAGAGAGAGAGAGAGATGATAAAAACACCTCCAAGATCAGGGAGACCAAGGCAGGCAGATCACTGTGAGTTTAAGGCTCCCTTGTTCTGCAGATTGAGATTCAAGGCCAGGCAAAGTGACACAGAGAAACCCTGTTTTCAAAAAAAAGGTGGGGCCTGGAGAGATGGCTCTGTGGTTAAGAGTGCTGACTGCTCTTCCAGAGGACCCAGGTTCAATTCCTACCACCCACATGGCAGTTAACAGCTGTCGGTAACTCCAAGATCTGACACCCTCAGATAGACATACATGCAGGCAAAACACCAATGCCGATAAAATAAATCATTAGAAAAATAAATATATAAAAAAGGTTGTTTTGCCTTTAATCCCAGCATTAGGAGGCAGAGGCAGATGGCTCTCTGTGAGTCTGAGGCCAGTCTTTCTTGTGTACAAAGTGAGTCCCAGGGCATACAAGGGTACACAACGAAACCCTATGTTGAAAAACCACAAATAAACAAACAAATAAAGAGATAATAACAATAAAAATATTTGAGAGTTCAAATAATTTACTTCATCCACAATAAAAGAATATAAAAATAAAAATATCAAACGCATTTGAACGCATCAGCACAGGAGACCGCTTCCTAAATCTAACTCCAGTAGCAGGGACTCTGAGAGAAACAAAATTAATCAATGGGACCTCGTGAAACTGAAAAGCTTCTTCTGTAAAGCAAAGGACATGGCCAACAAGACAAAACGAAAAAGATCTTCACTAACCCCACATCAGACAGAGGTCTGAGCTCCAAAACATACAAAGAACTCAAGACATTGGTCATCTCAAGAACAAATAATCCAATTCACAAAATGGAGTACAGACTTAAACAGAGAACACTCAACCGAGGAATCTAAAATGGCTGAAAGACACTTAAGGAAATGTTCAACACCCTTAGTCATCAGAGAAACGCAAATCAAAACAAGTTTCTAGAAACAAGGAGACAGTTCATAATGTTTCTTTCTTCTTTTCTTCCTTTTTTTTTTTTTTTTGGTTGAACATATATATATTTATTTATTTAATTTGGGATGGGGGCCTTTCTACAAAGCCTGGGAATTCACAGAGGTACACCTGTCTCTGTCTCTTGGATGATAGAATAAAAGATGTGTACCACAGTGACAACCCAACTAAGTTTTTGGTATCTCATTCTGTTAGTTTCATGTACATTTAGTTTAATTTCAAATTTTGTTTGTATCTCTTGGTCTGTCTGCACCAAGTGTGACCTTGTGGGGAGGGCAGGGAAGGTGTCCTATTTCAGAACATTTTATTTAACTTTTATTTGAGTCTTTCCAGTTGTGTAGAACTTAGTTTCATTTCAAATTTTTAAAGACCAGGAAGGATGAAAGCATTCAAAAGGACTGGTTCCATATCTGGCAGAGAGGCAGGTGGATCTCTGGGAGTTTGAGGCCAGTCTGGTCGACGAGAGCTAGTTTCAAAGACAGGCTCCAAAGCAACAGAGAAAACCCTGCCTTGAAAATCAAAACAAAAACACAAACAAAAATAAAAAACATAAATTAAATCTGTGTGTGTGTGTGTGTGTGTGTGTGTGTGTGAGAGAGAGAGAGAGAGAGAGAGAGAGAGAGAGAGAGAGAGTGAGAGAGAGAGAGAAGAAATGATCAAACAGGAAATAAGAAACAAAACCATAATGTCACCAAGATGACAGCCTGGTTTATATAGTGAGTTAAAGGTATTATACAGATAAACCCTGTACCAAAAAAATAATAAAAGAAGAAAACAAAAAAAAAAAAACAAGGAAGGAAGGAAGAAAAGAAGGAAGAAAAACTGGTGTTGTCCTTTTTTTCTTTGTTTATCTCAGGTTATTTTATTTTAATTTATTTTTTTTTAATTGCAGCAGCAGCAGCAGCAGCAGTATATTTTGGGCAGCACATTTCTTTATTCTCAGTTCTCAGCCCTCAGAGATCAGGAGAGGCAGAGGCAGGCAGATCGCTGTGAGTTTGAGGCTACCTTGTTCTGCAGGCAAAGAGACGACAGACACAGAGAAACTAAACATGTGTTTAGTACAGGCCTTTTATTCCGGCACTAGCAGGCAGAGGTAGAGGCAGGGGCAGCTAGATCTCTGTGAGTCTGAGGCCAGCCTTGTCTACAAAGTGAGTTCCAGGGCAAACAAGCATACACAGGGAATCCCTATGTAGAAAAACCACAAATAAATTAATAATAATAATAATAATAATAATAATAATAATAATAATCTAAGAGCTCAATGAATTGACTTCACCCATAATTCAAAAATTAAAAAATAAAGCAAAGAGTGTGTCTGACCGATCAGTGAAAGGACTATGTGGGCCAAGGGGCTGCCACAATTATGGATTGGTGAGAGTGAGGAAAGGAGGGAGGCAGCAAGGGCAGTTCCCAGTCACCTAAATGCCTTTCAAAGACATTTCACCATGGCAACCACTCACTTGCTTTCTTGGGGTTTCTTTTCTTCAGTAGTTGTGTTTGTACAACCTACCCCACTTCTCATACTAAATACAGAGTCTGAGAAAATTAAAGCAGCTGTGGAAAAATTTCCACTTGGATATCTTTTCCTGCCCAGTAAAACAAAAACGACTCTAACAAAAATATGCATATCTAAAAAAACCAAAAAAAATTTTAAAAATGCATATCTAAGCAGACCAATCAAGTTGTAGCCTCACCCATTATATTATATTATATTATATTATATTATATTATATTATATTATATTATATTATATTATATTATTTATTGGTTTTTTGAGACAAGGTTTCTCTGTAGCTTTGGTGCCTGTCCTGGAACTCCCAGAGATCTGCCTGCCTCTGCCTCCGAGTGCTGGGAGTAAAGGCGTGCGCCACCACTGCCCTCCTTCGACTCACCCTTTAATGGTTCAGCAAGGAGTTCTAGCTGTTAGGAAGGGCTGGTGACCTTGAACTTTACTAGTCTCTGAAATCTGCCTTCTCACTTTTACCGGGTGCCCTCAGGGGCAGGAGTGGAGGCCAGGGCCTGTAGCTTTGGCTTGTACATTTACTTCAATTTTAATTTTTTTGTTTTGTTTTTCGAGACAGGGTTTCCCTGGGAAACAGTCCTAGCTGATCTGGAACTAGCTCTTGTAGACCAGGCTGGCTTCCAACTCCCAAGAAATTCACCTGCCTCTGCCCCATGTGTGCTGGGAATAAAGGCATGTGCCACCACCACTGCCCAGCCAATTTCAAATTTTATTTAAACCTCTCTCGGTGTGCCTGTGTATGTGGGGGAGACAGGGAAGGTGTCATATTTCCAAACATTTTCATAACTGCACTTAGCACTGCACTCTTTTACATTTTATTTTACTTTTATTTGAGACAGTGTTTCCAGTTGTGTAGTTTAATTTCAATTTCTTAAAGAATTTTTTTTTATGATTTATTTAACCATGCAGGTGCTGGGAATTGACCCCAATTTCTCAGGAAGAGCCGCCAAACTAGCTCTCCAGGCTCTTAATTGAAAAGTTTATTTATGTGTCTCTGGGTGTGCCTGTGCCTGTGTTTGTGTTTGGTGTGTGTGGGGGGGGGTATATTTTGACCTCACCAGATGAAGGCATTCAAGAGCACTGGCTCCATATCTGGCAGAGGCAGGATCTCTGGAAGTTTTAGGCCAGCCTGGTCTACAAGAAAGGAGCTAGTTCCAAGAACAGTCTCCAAAGCAGCAGAGAAACCCTGTCTCATAAAGCAAAACACAAAACCAAACAAAAAATAAATAAATTGAGAGAGAGAGAAAGCGAGAGAGAGAGATAGAGAGAGAGAGAGACAGAGACAGAGAGACAGAGAGAGAGAGAGAGAGAGAGAGAGAGAGAGAGAGAGAGAGAGAAATGTGGATTTACAGATAGGAAATAAGAATAAAAAGAGAACGTTACCAACAAGACAGCCTGGTCTATAAACTGAGTTCCAGGACAGCTAGGGTTGTTACACAGAGAAACCGTGCCTCAAAAAATAATAAAAGAAGAGAAAAAAAAAAAAGCAAGCAAGAAAATGCAGGGTTTTTTTTCTTTTTCTTTTTCTTTTTTTTTTTTTTTTTTTTTGTCTTTGTTAATGCCAGGCCATTCATTTTAATTTTACTTTTTCTTTTAAGATTATATTTTCAGGGGCTGTAGAGATGGCTCAGAGGTTAAGAGCACTGACTGTTCTTCCAAAGGTCCTGAGTTCAATTCCTAGCAACGATATGGTGGCTCACAACCATCTGTAATGGGGTCTTCTGGCCTGCAGTCATGCATGGAAGGAATGCTGTATACATAATAAATAAATAAATAATTTTTTCAAAAAAAAGATTGTAATTGCAACAGAAGTGTTCAGAAAGAAGAAGTCCTGGGCCATGTAGTGAGACAGATTGTCTGGAGCATAAATAAAAAGCCAATTCCTGTCTCAAAAAAGAAAAAAAATCAAGTTAAAATGTGAAATAAAAAAATAAATAAGGGTTTGTTTTTTTTTTTTTTTGCAATGAGTGAATTCAAGCGTAAAAGATGAAAATCTTACAGCTGACACCATCCAGTCTCAAGTTAGAAAAACTTGAAACGATGCAACAGGAGACGGACAGTTGCCCAATGAACTCTTGCTATTCTCCTGGGGAAGTTTTGTTCCTGATGGTTTTTGGAACAACTAAAATCCCTCTTATCTTTTTGTTTTGTTTTGTTTTGTTTTCCATGCCCCCTTAGAGGACACCTGGATGTTTGAAAGGATTTGGTTTTATTTCATTTAAGTAGAAGGTTCCTCAGACATAACTCTGAAAACACTAATACGTAATAGCCAGTTTCTACACAGTTCAGTTCAGATTTTTACCAAAACCTCCTGTCTGGCATGTCTCTGTCTTTGTTGAGTTCCTGTACTTACAGAAGCCAAGAGATAGCTGGCAGCTATCCATAACTCTAATTTCATTCAGCAGAATTCTCCCCTCCCCCCCCCGGCCGATCTTGTTTCTCTGTTCTGTCCTCAAATGTGTGGGTGACTCTGAGTGGGCACCGACTTGCCACACACATCCTTCTTTTCCTGATCTAATCATGCCACTCCCCAAAAGAAAAAGGGAGGAGAAATCACTGAATGATGAGAACATTACTTGAATCAGAAAATGGGTAGGCACCCTTATGCTTAAATGTGTATTATCTACAAAGTTCTAAAACTTGGAAGTGAGTCTTAGGAGGAATGTCATTACACAGCTTCTTTCCAGATGTCTTCAAGTAAGTTGGTCCTAAACAGCCTATTCATAAGATGGGACCTCAGAGCTTCAGTACAGAACAACATGTTTTCTGTTCAATTGAATCTTAAAGTGGTGTGATAAGGATTTTGTATTCCCATTCTGTCAAGGATTATTCTCAGTGGTCTATATATTTCAAGGAAGAATGGTTTTTAAGAAGTATTTAGTGATTATATTTCTTTTCACTTAGGGATAAAGAAATGGAGAAGTTCTTTGAAGCAGTAAGTCACAAAAACACCAGGCCATTAAACTTCAGCTACAGGGAAACCCTGTCTCGTGGAAAAACAAAACAACAACAACAAAAAAAAAAATCCTGAAGCCAGTGATCATTGCAAACATCTGTATGTTCAGATACTGAGCCTGAGCGAGTTAGAGTGTCACAGATTTGCTGCAATTCATTGCAAATTTCATGTGGATCACAAATCCTGCTCAAGTTACAGCTGTTAGTGTCAGTGTGAACCTTGACACCATCTCTACTGGATTTCTGTCAGCTGTGCTCCGGTCTGCTAGAAAAGCAGAAGAACTAAGGTACCGTAATTAACCTCTTCTGTGCCCCACCTGCAAGAACACTCTGTAAGCTACAGTTCTGAAAACAGCCTGGTCCTGGCATAAGAACAGACAGGAGGACCAATGGAACCGAATAGAAGACCCGGATATCGATCCACACATCTTCGAACACCTGATCTTTGATAAAGAAGCCAAAAATACCAGCCTGGTCTACCGAGCTAGCTCCAGGACAGGCTCCAAAGCCGCAGAGAAACCCTGTCTCAAAAAAAACCAAAAAAAAAAAAAAAAAAAACCCCGAAAAAAAAAAAACCAAAGAAGCCAAAAATATCCAATAGAAAAAAAAAAAGAAAGCATGTGAGTTCAAGACCAGCCTGGTCTACAAGAGCTAGTTCCAGGACAGGCTCCAAAAAAAAAAAAAAAAAACTACAGAACAACCCTGTCTCGAAAAAAAAAAAAAAAAAAGAAAGAAAGAAAGAAAGAAAGAAAGAAGAAAAAGAAAACAGTGCTGTCCTCGAAAATGCCCTCTCCTGTTGAACACGGCCCCTCACACAGCTCTGATGATGCAGGAGGATGCCGAGGGCCCAGTTGGTGCCTGTATCTGTGCCTTGGCAGCAGCTATTCATGTCTTGCCACTCAGAGTCAAATTCCCTTAAGTTTAGCCTTCCCTAAGTGCTTGTTCACTTCAGAAGACTCAACCCTCATCTTCCGTGTCCTCCTGGCCTAATTTCTCACATTACTGATTTACTGAGTATGAATCAGTAATATGAGATGTTCAGGAGAGGGAGGAAGGGTCATTCATGAAAAAAGTGAGTGTTCAACTAACTAACTCCCCATGGGTTCAGGAAGTAGTGAGAAGATATTAATGAAGCAGAGAGAAATTTCTGGTTTTGGAAGGAGGAAATCCTGAATGGCTCCCTCTGTGTCGCAGGAGAGACTCCTGGAAAGGAAACCTCAGGTTCCGGTTGGTCGGTCAGTTCGGGGAGAAATATTAGCAAGGAGGTAAAGGCCGTGCCTCATGACATCAGCAGTCCCTTCTCTGGAAATTCTACGGTATCTCAGAGAGCTCTCGGAATTTTGTGATGTCACTCGTGTCCTAGAAACGCCAACTGCCCTCAAGACACACTCTCTCGGTGCCTATAAGACTCGGTTCTAGACATGTTGTCTAGAGAATGGAGATCGTTCGTGGAGAGGCCAGAGGGAGGAAGAAGAAAGCTGGCCTCAGGTCAGATCTCACAGGAAAACATGGAGAAATAATTAGTGGTCCTGGGGAAGACGAAGTGAGTTCACCACTAGCAGGGACTAGAGAGATTTCTGGATGTGATGGCTTTGAGACTTCCAGGGCTAGGGCTCAGGAACTGGGAGGTTTCTGGGATGAAACAGGTCTGTCTGTCTTGTTTCTCTGAGTTCCTAAAAGGCCAACCCACATCAAAGATTCACGATAGTTGATTTGACAAAGTCGGGAATTGACAAGGAGTGCGGAAGGAGTCAGTGAGATTTCAATACCAGCACTGACTGCACATCATCCCCCCCCCCCCGTCCTTTTCGTTGTGTAGCAATAATAATAGAGAAAGGGGAGTAGCGCTCTGCCAAAGCCCGTATTTTACCATGCCTTATATCACAGCCATTAGCAGGGTTGAGGCATCAAGTGCTGCAGTCAGTCCGACTCCTGTGACCCCCCTAAGGTTTCTGGCTTCCCAGTTTTGAGTGACACCATGGTCTCCAGTTCAGCTTGAGAGCTCTTTAAGAGCCAATGGAGGAGAGAGTGGAAAGAGACTGCCATTTTTTTCTTTTTCCTTTTCTTTCTTTCTTTTGCTGTTTTGCTTTGTTTTTCAAGAAAGGGTTTCTTTGTGTATCTTGGGCTGTCCTAAAACTCACTCTGTAAATCAGGCCATCTTTGAATTCACAGAGATCTGTGTGTGTGCTGTGATTAAAGCCCGGCTGAGACTGCAATTTCTTGTTAGCTCTGGGTGTCCTGAGCTGTTAGTAAGTGACAATGGCTCTGTGTTGTGAATCTCTGTGAATCCAGACTATGTTATGTCCTTCAATGACATGAGTCTGAAGCATCAAGCACCCACCCACCCACCCACCCCTATACTCCCTGAGGTCTCTGAAGTCACACACAGCGCAGCCTCTATAGGTCTGAATAAGGCTTAGAAAGCTTTTCCCTGGTTCACCTTGTGCAGAGGAAACCAGGTAAGTTCTGAGAGACATGCACCACCTTCCTACAGAAAGAAGGGAGGACTGATTAACTAATACCCACAGAGGGGGAAACTCAAATCTGGTATTTCAGACAGAACCTGCTTGGACAAAGTCTCATCTGTCAGTCACTTCCTGAGGGAAGGAGGGAGGGAGGGAGGGAGAAAGGAAGGACCACAATTATCTCTCCTCTGTGTCCTTTTTACGCTCTTTTCATGCTCTGATGAATATTGTGATTCAAGTTGGCCATGTCCCCTTTTCCACAGCATGTGCACTGTGGCTCTAGATCAAGGAATCAGTTTGTTTGTTTGTGTGTTTTGCTCTATCTAGGAGAAGCACCATAGCAGTTGCATACTGACTGAGAAATTTGATTTTTAGGAAATGATTTTTCATATCTGTGAGTGGTCTCTCCATAGATAGCCACTCACTCATCTTTCTTTAAACTTGAGTATAGGAATGAATGATCCCTCCCTCCCTCCCTCTCTCCCTCTTCATGGGAATGAGTGTCTGCTCTTGCATTGAGGGCTCCCCAGTTCTCAGCATCTCCAGCCCAACCTGTCACAAGCTGATCACACATTTGCAAACTTGGGATATATTCTGCTGAAGTTTTGGGATAATGAATTTCATCAACTATGGGACTAACTTTGTTCTGACAGGACACTCACTCACAATCTCTCCTCATCACACCCACATAGTGTAACAACTTTGTGTTTCCTCCACAATGGGCTCATTTCTGTCAGGGAACTGAAAGCCGTCCAGCCAGCCAACACTATTTTTCCTTGTTTCTCATTTTTTTCTTATATTCTGTCTCTCCCCCCCCCCCCCCGCCTGGAAAACTTTCAGAGTTCACTCTGCCCCCCGAGTAAAGGTGTTATGCTTCCTTTTATTGTATATTTAGTGTTTGTGTGTGTGTGTGTGTGTGTGTGTGTGTGAGAGAGAGAGAGAGAGAGAGAGAGAGAGAGAGAGAGAGAGATTCATTATGAAATCAAAAGTCAGTCAACAACAGCAAACTTTGTATTTATTTGTTCATCCATCCACGTATTTGCTTACTTACTTACTCACTTACTCACTCACTCACTCATTTATTTATTTATTTATTTATTTATTTGCTTGCAGTGGAAGACTTAATTCAGTA
>NW_027460981.1:1815000-1840000 GCF_037038515.1 Microtus pennsylvanicus
GGTATCTCACCGCCAGGCACCCAACCCGGTGCGGTGGCGGTTCCCCACACGAGACGCGCCTTCCCGGAGGACGACGACGACGGGGCCGGAAGAGTCCCCAGACGCACCTCGGCCGGCGGACCCACCGCCACGCCGCAGACGACGGACGTCCGCTAAGCCTCCTTTTCCCTCGCGAGGTTCCCGAAACGCGCAGAGCCTGCCTCTCGCACCCTCTCGCACGGACCCACCGCCGAGACAGACGCGCCCGCCGACGCCGAAGGAAGGCCCTCCGGCGGCGACGGGCCCCGACGCGTCCGGCGACGCGCCGGGAGACGACCGACCGCCGTTCTCTCCAAAGGCCGCACCCGAGAGAGAGGTCACGACCCCGCAAAGCCAGAACCGGATCCCCGACCCCGAGGAGGGACGGGTCAACCGCTGCTCCCCAACCGTGGGAACGCTGCCGGGGAGGGGGAGCGAGGCGACCTCCACACGGCACACAACACGAGCGACGCACGCACGCGACGCGCGCGACGAGGCCGCGGTCCGCGGGAACGGCAAAGACGGGGAAGCGCGGGAGGGACCGCTCGCGGCGGGCACGGACGGTGGACGGGTGGGGCCCGGGAGCCCACCGCCACCCAGCCCCGCTCTTCCCGCTCGGCTCCGCGCCCCGACCGAGGCGCGTACGCACCCTCGGGGGAGCGGGGGAATCGGGGTCCCGCGGCACTCGGGCGTGCGCGCACGCGCCCCCTTCTTTCCCCGCCACGGGTAACACGTCCCAGGCTCCGACACGGCACGCCAGCCGAGTCCACGACACGCTCTCTTGCCCCGCGTGGTTCCTCCCCGGACTCGGAGCGAGGAGGCGCGGGCCGCAGCGGGTGACACAAACGCTCGGGTTTCCCCCCCCAAAGACGGGACGCGGCGAGGGGCACCCGGCCGAAGCTACGCGCATCGGGCGGTCGGGGCGTGCCGGGGCGACCCCAAGCACACCCTCTCTCCATCGGATCGCTAGAGAAGGCACTTTTTCTCACTGAGGGCAGGCGGGACGGACCCGGCCCGACGAGCCTCCGGTCGCGGCAGCGCAAGAGCAGGGGAAGCGACACACACACCACTCGATGATCTCGAGCGCGGCGAGGCGGGGGGGTCTGCGGTATCGGTAAGGATTTTTCTTCCTTTCCGGGGCGTACTCTTGAGCGTTCGCGGACACGGGGGACCGGACCGAGAAAAAGCATACTACACAAGAGGTCCCCCGAGAGCCAGGCCTGCCTCCGCGGCAACACCCACCGGGTCTGCACCAGGCGGGGAGGCAATTCTCAGTCCGTCACCGACGGACCACCTTTAACGGTGAGAAGAAAATTAAAAAGGCCGGCCGCGACCGCTCAACACCACCCAACGGCTCACCGCCTACGGGAGAAGGCAGCGCGTGGTGGGCCGCTCGCCCGATCTCACGAGACGGCCGTGAGAGAGCCATCTTACCGCAGCGAGCCTCTCTTACCCGCTCGCCTCGACCCCCCTTTTTTCTTGATCCTCGGGATCACACACCTCGCAGAGGAACACCGCTAATGGCCGTACCGCACACAGGAGGCATACACGTCAGAGAACCGGGAAACGCCGCCGCCGCTCAGAACCGGGCAACTCTGAAGATCGGCCTGGAACGCTCCAGGAGCACCACGAGGATCACAAGCAAGGCGCGTGCACACGAGCCCGGTCGGGAGGGGCACGTAGCGCGGCAATCAGCCGACCCTCCCCCGGCTCGGAGGGAGGAGGGCCAAACAGACCCACACGCGGTGGGCATAGCGAAACGCGCGACGGGGAACAAAGCACCCGGCGCGCCTCACAGGAACCCCCACGAACCACAGCGAGGAGTGCGGGGGGGCTTTCACAGGGCTCGGGTCGGATAACCGCACCCCTGCCTTCCACACACCACCGGTAAAGGTGGGGAGGAGAGACGAGGGGCCCGCTGGCAGAACGAGAAGAGCGGCCGCCATTCGCCATGAATGTCCGTCCCTCGCCTGGCGCGGCTTAGGCCTCCGGCCCGAATGAACACAGGGCAAGCGCACCACATCGATCAACAAAGCAGAACCGGGAAGAATCGAGCGAGAGATCAACCACAGACCCAACACATGCCACAGAAAAAAAAAAAAGAAAACCCTTCACACCTCCACACCAAAAAAGAGCGGTGGGGGGTCAACAGGGAATCCAATTAAAGAGGAGTGCACTCGGGAGGCACATAACATGAGGCAGCAGAAGGGCCGGGCCACCCTCAACCCAAAAAGGACTCATGGAGACTCGGGAGCTCCACAAGCTGGGAGGGGGGATAAAAAAAAAAAAACCGGTGCGCTCGGGAGGCACACGGGAGCAGAGGACCATGGAGGAGACTCGGGAGCTCCACAACCTGGTCCCCGCCCGCAAAAAAAAAAGAAAAAAAAAAAAAAAAGCACCGGGACGGTAAGGGAGCAGCATCGAGAGACGGGTCCCACCATCCAAACAGAACGGGTGACAAACCACGAAGCGGGGACGCCTGACACGCTTCACCACGGGCTTTTGCAAGGAAGCCGGTCATCTCAAAAAGCCTCACGGGAAAGCACAGCAGCGAGACGCGGGCTGGGCTAGACGGGGGAAAATAACACCCAGTGAGGCTCGGAAGAGAGACCGCCACCTAGCGTCCTTTAATGTCACCCAATTAAAGGACAGCGTGTCAGCACCTATCTGCAGGTACAATAAGGACAGATAGCAATTATTAGAAGAATGGCAACAGGTACGGGGAGTCATTCACAGACCACACAGAACTCCTGAAAGTGAGGCTGGGTGAAATGTCCCAAAAATGTCCCCATAAACAAGAGAACCGACCCTCAAAGGAACAACTGGTCGACCTCATAACCATGAAAGGACCGAGAGAGCGAGGTGGACATGCCAGAAAGCCGGGCGCCCAGCCTCCTCCCGGCCGAGGACCCTGCGACCAGCCGCTAGGGATGGAGAAGGGCAAGAAGAAAAACTTGGGGGGGGGGGAATCTCGAGTCCAAGAAACCGGGGACCAGTGAACAGGGGAGCCGGGACCACCACCTCCTCTCGGCCTCGAGAACACGAGGCCCGCCGCTGGGCTCTCGCAAGACCGAGGGCAGGAGAAAGGGGCGGGGGAGAGCTCCGAGACACCAACGAGTCCGGACCAGGGAGGCGAGAAAGACGGGACCACGGCCTCCTCTCGGCCTCAGCATGGCAAGGCCCGCCGCTGAGGACCGAGGGTTCCTGGCAAGAGGAAGAATATTAATAAAAAAGCTCCGAGAGTCCGGACCAGGGAGGCGAGGAAGCCGGGACCACGGCCTCCTCTCGGCCTCCGGATGGCAAGGCCCGCCGCTGAGGACCGAGGGTTCCTGGCAAGAGGAAGAAAATAAAAAAGCTCCGAGAGTCCGGAACAGGGAGGCGAGAAAGCCGGGACCACGGCCTCCTCTCGGCCTCAGGATGGCAAGGCCCGCCGCTGCTGAGGACCGAGGGTTCCTGGCAAGAGGAAGGAAAAAAAAAAAAAAAAAAAAAGGTCCGAGACCCCAACGAGTCCGTGACGGGGCAGCGGGGAAGCCGGGATCAACCATCGCCTCCTCTCGGCCTCGGGTCGCCGGGTCCCAGGGCTCTTTAGAAGAGAGAAAAAGAAAGGGAAAAGCAACTTTTAAAGCCGAGGTATTTCACCGATCCTGTGCCCGGGTGGACCCGACACCTAGCGGGAGTACGCGAACGACTGAAGCCTTCTGGTCGACCCGCTCAAGTCTCCCAGCACCCTCTCCAGCTGGTCCCGTCACTGGGTTCCATCCCCAACGCACACACCCATGGGTGACTCTTCCGGCACAACCTCCTACACAGAGACCGTCCCCAAGCACGACACCGACTCCGGGACACACCCGCCTGCCGGGCCGGGACTCTCGTCATTCTTTCCGCCTCACAAAAGCCATTTCGCCCCGTCCTCGTCAACGACCGAGGACCAGGAGCGTTGCAGAAAAAGGCCACCGCTAGGGGGCGCCCGACAACCGACCGCCATAGATCGCTCGCTCGCTCGCTCGTTCGGCCGCGACCGCGGCGGCGGCGTCTTCACCTTCTCTGGCGTGACAGCGTCCTTCCACGCTCACGCCCGGAGGTGGCACGGGCCCACAACAGGACAGGGAACTCCCCTGTCGGTTCCCCCACCCCTCCCCATCCCACCCCCGAACACGGTGAACGGCGGGCCGGGCTGGACATTCGGGGCTACGAAAACGAAAGTACGACCGAGACCACAGGCAGCTAGGAAAGCAGGCGAATCGATCGCTCGCTCACGGGGAAACAAAGAGCGTGTCTGACAGATCGGTGACAGGACTAGATGGGCCAGGGGCTTCTGCAACCATTAGGGCATGGTGAGAGGGAGGGACCGAGGGGGACCGAGGGGGACCGAGGGGGACCGAGGGGGACCGAGGGAGGAAGGGAGGGAAGGAGGCGGCAACGGCAGTTCCCTGCCATCTAAGGTCTCCTTTCACCATGGCCACTGCTTGCTTGCTTGCTTGCTTGCTTGCTTGCTTGCTTGCTTGCTTGCGGTTCTTTTTCTTCACCCCACTCCCCACGCCCTCAGCCCACACTTCTCAGACTAAATACCGAGTCAGAGAAAATTAAAACAGACGTGGAATAGTTTTTTTTAAAACAAAAAAAAAAAAAAACAATAATAATAATGAAATAAAAATAGTGTTTCAAAAATCCCACTCGGATTTCATTTCCGGGAATAATATCGTCATAGTGATGTGTTGTGAACATTTTCACTTAGAACAGAAAAAATAAACAGGTCACTTTAGTCATTTCTTGGAGAGGGTCTGTTTCCCCACCACGATGGTTCGCACTTGCTGAGTTGCTGAAGATGATCTCCCGATCCTCGTGTTTTCAGTTTCTGAGTGCTGCTGACATGACAGACATGGGCCCTCACACTCGAGTTTATGAGACACTACTGAGAGCGTGGAGCCCATAGGACAAGGCTTTGGCTTTCCCTTCCCCTCCCACATAAGCCAGATAAATAAATAAATAAATAAATAAATAAATAAATAAATAAATGCCCAGCAGCAGAAGCATGAAAGCAGCTTCCCAGACCCTTTAGAGCTCCTGAGTTACAGTCATGGCAGAGGATATGACTAGGCCAGGGCTCCCTTCACAACCACCATCCAGGCCTGCCTGCCTGCCTTTTTGAAATGCCAGTTTACTAAAATTTTAGTTATTGTTAATTGCGTTGGGAGGCTAGAAATTTTTGGGTTTTCGTGAGTGGGCAGACATATGAAAGAAAGGAAGAAAGGAAGGAAGGAAGGAAGGAAGGAAGGAAGGAAGGAAGGGAGAGAAGGATCAGAGCAGTGAATATACAGGTGCACAGTCCTGTTGACTGCAGATAGAAAAATAAGAGGAAGAAAAAAAAAAATAGAAAGTCACCAAAAGGACAGCCTGGTCTATAAAAATGAGTTCAGGGACAGCCAGGGCTGGCTATTCCATGAAATTAGCTGAGTTCAAATCAGCAATTTCCCAACTCCAACAAGAATGTTGACAGGAAAGGCAACAGCTGTACACGTCAAGGAAGGCCAGTGGAGCTGTAGGCACACCCTTCACACCCTTTGAAACTTCTCTGTTGCAAAGTCACAGAGTTAGGAAAGGAAAATAACGCGTCACTGAAGTCATTCCTAGGCTAGGGCTCCCTTCACAACCATTTGAAAGGATCACAGCACTGAATATACAGACGCACGGTAATTACACCGACGTTGACTGGAAAGACACCTAAACTAACAGAGACACACACATACACAATCCATAGCATTTGCTGCCTAGCAGATCAAATGAATTCCAGTGTCAGTAGGCACACCCTTCACACCCCTTGAAACTTCTCTGTTGCAAGGTCACAGAGTTAGGAAAGGATCTTGATCTTGAACTTTCCTTAATAGTAAGTCTGTGTGTGTATCACACTCAAGCCAAGTGCCCCTCAGAGCTCATGGAAGACAAAACAGAGCTCTAGAATAAGAGAGACGGGGGGGGGGGGGGAGATTCACTCAAGAAAATGAAAGCAAAACCCTACACAAACCCTGGCACACAGTAAAATCAGTCCTATGAGGAAATTTGTAGCTCTGATTGCCTACTTTTTAAAAAGACTTCTAACCAGGTAATGGTGGGACACGCCTTTAATTCCAGCACTCGTTCTGGTCTCCAAGAGCTAGTTCCAGGACTGACTCAATTAGAGAGAACTAGAGAGAAACCCTGTCACAAAACAAACAAAAAAGGAATAAATACTTTATGGAAGAATAGATGGACAGATAGACAGACAGACAGACCCACACCCCATCTTCTGTCTTCTGAAGGTACCAGGCTCTCTCACAGGGGTCAGGCAGAAACGCAGGCAGTGTATGTGTGTGATATCAAGCAAGCCTATACGTGATATATAGGGTATGATAGGATAATGTCACTATTAAATTGGGGTAGGTCTCAGGAGCACAAGAACCCAAATCTCTGCTGTACTCCCTGTCACCAGAAGAGGTCACTAGATCCCCACCATGTGGTTTCTGGACATTCCAGAAATTCCATCTCTCCAGTTCTCATTCTTTCATTGTTCCTCCTGCATGCCTGCATCTAGTGAGAGAGTGGGCACCGTTCCTCCCTGCTTCTATGTATCTGTGTCTGTCACGTCCCGGATAGCCAGAGTGCCCGCCACCTACGCCTGAGATAGATGTGGCCGGCAGCCCTGGGGCTGCGGGAAAGGGAGAGAGTGGGTTCCCTGGAGAGCCTTGGGCAGAGGCTCTGTGGATTCCCCTGCAGGAGGCCGCACCGCCTCTGAGGAGCCCATGGGGGAGGGGAAAAGGGAAGGTCAACCATACAGTCCTGCCTGGCTTTTGCTTTGCTTTGCTTTGTTTTTGTTTTGGTTTGTTTCCAGGTACAGCTGTGACCAGGTCTGGATCCAGGACGGACTCCAAAGCTAGAGAGAAATCCTGTCTCAGAAAACAAACAAAAAAATAAATAAATAAATAAATAAATAAATAAATAGATGGATAGATAGCTAGATAGCCAGACAGAGAGATGATAAAAACACCTCCAAGATCAGGGAGACCAAGGCAGGCAGATCACTGTGAGTTTAAGGCTCCCTTGTTCTGCAGATTGAGATTCAAGGCCAGGCAAAGTGACACAGAGAAACCCTGTTTTCAAAAAAAAGGTGGGGCCTGGAGAGATGGCTCTGTGGTTAAGAGTTCTGACTGCTCTTCCAGAGGACCCAGGTTCAATTCCTTACCACCCACATGGCAGTCAACAGCTGTCGGTAACTCCAAGATCTGACACCCTCAGATAGACATACATGCAGGCAAAACACCAATGCCAATAAAATGAAAATAAATAAATTATTAGGAAAATAAATATATAGAAAAGGTGTTTAGTGCATGCCTTTAATCTCAGCACTAGGAGGCAGAGGCAGATGACTCTCCGTGAGTCGGAGGCCAGTCTTGTCTACAAAGTGAGTCCCAGGGCATACAAGGGTACACAACGAAACCTTATGTTGAACAACCACAAATAAGCAAACAAATAGAGAGATAATAACAATAAAAATATTTGAGAGTTCAAATAATTGACTTCATCCACAATAAAAGAATATAAAAATAAAAATATCAAATGCACTTGAACACATTGGCACAGGAGAACGCTTGCTAAATAGAACCCCAGTAGCACAGACACTGAGAGAAAAAGAAAAAAAAGAAAAAAAAAAAGAAAAAAAACAACAAAAAAAAAGAACAAAGAAAAAAACTAAAGAGAGAAAAAAAAGAAGAAAAAAGAAAAAAAGAAAAAAAAAGAAAGAAAAAAAAGAAAAAAAAACAGACACTGAGAGAAACAATTAATAAGTGAGACCTCCTGAAACTGAAAAGCTTCTGTAAAGCAAAGAACATGGCCAACAAGACAAAACGACGGCCTTACAGAATGGGAAAAGATCTTCACTAATCTCCAAAATACACAAAGAAGTCGAGAAATTGGTCATCCAAAGAACAAATAATCCAATTTTAAAAAATGGAGTACAGACCTAAACAGAGAACTCTCAACAGAGGGATCTAAAATGGTTGAAAGACACTTAAATGTTGGGTCGAGGGGGGGGGGGGGTCATGCAAAGATGAGAACACCACCAAGTCTAATAAACCAAAAACAAACTTAAAAATACAAACACACCGCGAGTCACAGAAGCTTATCAGCTAGCTGAGACCACAGGCAGAGTTTGGGCTTCTGACACTGTGGCAAAAGGCCGGTTTCTGAAACCCATTTTTATAGTAGGGGCATCGCAGGGCAGTGGTGGCGCAAGCCTTTAATCCCAGCACTCGGGAAGCAGAGGCAGGCGGATCTCTGTGAGTTCGAGACCAGCCTGGTCTACAGAGCTAGTTCCAGGACAGGCTCCAAAGCCACAGAGAAACCCTGTCTCGAAAAACCAAAAAAAAAAAAAAAAAAAAAAAAAAAAAAATATGTTTCTCTGGATGTGCCTCTGTGTGTGTGTGTGTGTGTGTGTGTGTGTGTGTGTGTGTGTGTGTGTGTGTGTTGTGTGTGTGTGTGTTTATGGGGTGGCTTTTGAACTAACCAAGATGACTGGTTCCATATCTGGCAGAGAGGCAGGTGGATCTCTGGGAGTTTGAGGCCAGCCAGCCTGGTTGACAAGAGCTAGTTCCAAAGACAGGCTCCAAAGCAACAGAGAAACCCTTCCTTGAAAATCAAAACAAGAACACAAACCAAAAATAAAATAAAACATAAATTAAATGAGTGTGAGAGAGAGAGAGAGAGAAGAAATGTTGATTTGTTGATTTACAGACAAGAAATAAGAAAATACAAAACCATAATGTTACCAAGATGACAGCCTGGTTTATATAGTGAGTTAAAGGTATTATACAGAGAAACCCTGCACCAAAAATAATAATAATAAAAGAAGAAAACAGAAAAAAAACAAGTAAGGAAAAAGAAAGGAAGGAAGGAAGGAAGGAAGGAAGGAAGGAAGGAAAAAACAGGTGTTTTCCTTTTTTTCTTTGTTTATCTCAGGTTATTTTATTTTAATTTATTTTTTTAATTGCAGCAGCGGCAGTATATTTTGGGCAGCACATTTCTTTATTCTCAGTTCTCAGCCCTCAGAAATCAGGAGAGGCAGAAACAGGCAAATCGCTGTGAGTTTGAGGCCACCTCGTTCTGCAGTGTGAGTTTTAGGACAGGCAAAGCGACAGACACAGAGAAACCCTGACTTAGGGGGGGAAAGTGTGTTTAGTACAGGCCTTTAATTCCGGCACTAGGAAGCAGAGGTAGAGGCAGGGGCAGCTAGATCTCTGTGAGTCTGAGGCCAGCCTTGTCTACAAAGTGAGTTCCAGGGACACAGGGAACCTCTATGTAAAAAAAAACACAAATAAACTAATAATAATAATCATCATCATCATCATCTAAGAGCTCAATTAATTGACTTCACCCAAAATTCAAAAATAAAAAAAGAGTGTGTCTGACTGATCAGTGAAAGGACTATGTGGGCCAAGGGGCTGCCACAATTATGGCTTGGTGAGAGGGAGGAACTGAGGGAGAGAGGGAGGAAGGGAGGGAGGGAGGGAGGGAGGGAGGGAGGGAGGGAGGGAGGGAAGGAAGGAGGGAGGGAGGGAGGCCTGCTTTCTTAGGGTTCTTTTTCAGTAGTTGTGTTTGTACAACCCCACACCCCACTTCTCATACTAAATACCGAGTCTGAGAAAATTAAAACAGCTGTGGAAAATTCCCACTTGGATGTCTGTTCCTGCCCTGTAAAACAAGAACCACAACAAAAATATCCATATCTAAGCAGGCCAATTAAGTTGTAGCCTCACCCTTTAAAGGTTCTAGCTGTTGGGAAGGGCTGGTGACCTTGAACTTTACTAGTCTCTGAAATCTGCCTTCTCACTTTTACCAGGTGCCCTCAGGGGCCAGGAGTGGAGGCCAGGGCCCCTGCTACAGGAGATTTCCTAGATCACCTACAGGCGCTTAGGATTCCTGGGCCTGCTTAGAGAAAGACACACGACACGTGAGACGCAGAGAAAAAAATTTTCTGAGACAAGGATTCTCTTAGCTTTGGCACCTGTCCTGGAACTGTAGATGACCAGGCTGGCCTCAAACTCACAGAGATCTGCCTGCCTCTGTCTGCCACAGAGAAAATTACAACAGCCATGGAATAATATGAAAAATTCTGATTTACGCCAGGCAGTGGTGGCGCACGCCTTTAATCCCAGCACTTGGGAGGCAGAGGCAGGCGGATCTCTGTGATTTCGAGACCAGCCTGGTCTACAAGAGCTAGTTCCAGGACAGGCTCCAAAACCACAGAGAAACCCTGTCTCGAAAAACCAAAAAAATAAAAATGAAAATAATAAGAATAAAATAAAATGTTAAAAAAAAAAGAAAAACTCTGACTTTGATATCATTTCCAGGAATACTGATGCAGTGAATTATTTGGAACATTTTCACTTCCGACAGAAAAAAATAAAAATGTCATTTTATTGATTTCTTTTAGAGGGTCTCTTTCCCACCAGGATGGTTTGCACTTGCTGGGTTGTTGAAGATGATCTCCTGATCCTTGTATTCCCAGTTCCTGAGTGCTGCCGGCAGGACAGACATGGGCTCACTATACACTTGAGTTTTTGACGCAGTACTGAGAACCTGGAGCCCAAAGGACAAGGCTTCAGCTTCCCCTGCCCCTCTGACATAGGCCAGATACATAAATGATTACCCAGATTTTATTTAAATCTCTCAGTGTGGCTTGTGTATGTGGGGGAGACAGGGAAGGTATCACATTTCAAAACATTTTCATAACTGCACTTAGCACTGTATTCTTTTCCATTTATTTTACTTTTATTTGAGAGTGTTTCCAATTGTGTGGGACTTAGTTAAATTTCAATTTCTTAAGGAATTTTTTTATGATTTTCTTAACTTTATTTTATGTGCAATGGTCTGAAGATGTCAGATCACCCAGAAACTGAATTTACAATCACTATGAGCTGCCATGCAGGTGCTGGGAATTGAACCCAATTTCTCTGGAAGAGCCGCGAAACTAGCTCTCCAGGCTCTTCTTAATTTAAAAGTTTATTTATGTGTCTCTGGGTGTGCCTGTGCCTGTGTTTGGTTTGTGTGTGTGTTGGGGGGGGGTTGTGTGTGGGGGGGTGGCTTTTGACCTCACCAGACAAAGGCATTCAAGAGCACTGGCTCCATATTTAGCAGAAACAGGATCATTGGGAGTTTTAGGACAGCCTGGTCTACAAGAAAGGAGCTAGTTTTAACAACTAGTTTTAACAACAGTCTCCAAAGCAGCAGAGAAACCCTGTCTCATAAAGCAAAACACAAAACCAAACATATTTGAGAGAGAGAGAGAGAGAGAGAGAGAGAGAGAGAGAGAGAGAGAACAGCTAGGGCTGTTACACGGAGAAACCGTGCCTCAAGAACTAACTAATAAAAGAAGGGGGAAAAAAGCAAGAGAGCAAGAAAGCAAAAAAAATCAAGCAAGCAAGCAAGAAGGAAAGCTAGAGAGAAACCCTGTCTCAGAAAACAAAAAAAAAAAAAATAAATAAACTAATAAATGAAATGAATGGATAGATAGATAGATAGATAGATAGATAGATAGATAGATAGATAGATAGATAGATGATAAAACACCTCCAAGATCAGGGAGACCAAAGCAGGCAGATCACTGTGAGTTTAAGGCTACTTTGTTCTGCAGATTGAGATTCAGGACAGGCAAAGTGACACAGAAAAACCCTGTTTTCAAAAAAAAATGTGTTTAGTGTACGCCTTTAATGCCATCACTAGAAGGCAGAGGCAGGCGGATCTCTGTGAGTCTGAGGCCAGTCTTGTTTACAAAGTGAGTCCCAGGGCATACAAGGATACACAAGGAAACCCCGTGTTGCAAAACCACAAATAAACAAACAGATAATAACAATAAAAATATTTGAGAGTTCAAATAATTGACCTCATCCACAATAAAAAAAAAATATAAAAATAAAAATATCAAAAGCATTTGAACGGGGGCTGGAGAGATGGCTCAGCGGTTAAGAGCATTGCCTGCTCTTCCAAAGGTCCTGAGTTCAATTCCCAGCAACCACATGGTGGCTCACAACCATCTGTAATAGGGTCTGGTGCTCTCTTCTGGCCTTCAGACATACACACAGAAAGAATATTGTATACATAATAAATAAATATTTATTTTTTTAAAAAAAGCATTTGAACGCATCGGCACAGGAGACCACTTCCTAAATCTAACTCCAGTAGCACAGACTCTGAGAGAAACAAAATGAATCAATGGGACCTCCTGAAACTGAAAAGCTTCTTCTGTAAAGCAAAGGACATGGCCAACAAGACAAAACGACGGCCTTACAGAATGGGCAAAGATCTTCACTAACCCCACATCAGACAGAGGTCTGAGCTCCAAAATATACAAAGAACTCAAGACATTGGTCATTTCAAGAACAAATAATCCAGTTCACAACATGGAGGTACAGACCTAAACAGAGAACTCTCAACCGAGAAATCTAAAATGGCTGACAGACACTTAAGGAAATGTTCAACACCCTTAGTCATCAGAGATATGTAAATCAAAACAGCTCTGAGATTCCACTTTATACCTGTAAGAATGGCCAAGATCTAAAACACTGATGACAACTTATGCTGGAGAGGATGTGGGGAAAAGGGAACTCTCCTGCATCGCTGGTGGGAATGCAAGCTGGTACAGCCCCCTTTGGATGTCAGTGTGGCGATTTCTCAGAAAATTAGGAAACAACCTTCCTCAAGACCCAGCAATACCACGTTTAGGTATATATGTAAAGGATGCTCAATTGTGCCATGAGGACATGGGCTCAACTATGCTCATAGCAGCATTGTTTGTCATAGCCAGAACCTTGGGAGAGGGTTGAAGGGGAGGCATGGAAAGAGAGGAAAGAAAAACGTAGAGCTTAACAAAAATAAATAAAAGAAACAAAGGCGGGTAGTGGTGGCACATTCCTTTAATCCCAGCACTTGGGAGGCAAAGGCAGGTGGATCTTTGTGAATTTGAGGCCAGCCTGGTCTACAAGGGTTAGTTCCAAAGCTACAGAGAAACCCTGTCATGAAAAACCAAAAATAAATAAATAAGTAGGCATGGATTGTTTAAAAAAAAATCAAACGCAAACCAAGTAGAAATAACTACTTTCAGTATGCCATTCAAGAATTAGGGAACCCTTTATCCCAGCACGTGGGAGACACAGGCAGAAGGACATCTGTGAGTTAAAATCCAGACTCATCTACCAAGTGAGATCACAAGACTCGTGCACTGTCTCATAGGTCCTAAATTCCCATGATCCAGTTTCTAGGACCAAGGAGACAGTTTATAATGTCTCCTTCTTCTTTCCTTCCTTCCTTTTTTTTGGGGGGGGTGGTGTTTGGTTAAACTTTTATATATGTTTTTTTTTTTATTTGGGTTGGGGGCCTCTCTATAAAGCCTGGGAATTCACAGAGGTCCACCTGCCTCTGTCTCTTTGATGATAGAATAAAAGATGTGCACCACAATAACCAGGCTCAGTTTCTTGTAAATTTAGTTTAATTTCAAATTTTGTTTGTATCTCTTGGTCTGCACCAAGTGTGTCCCTGTGGGGGTGGGGGGGCAGGGAAGTTGTCCTATTTTAGAACATTTTATTTTACTTTTATTTGAGACAGTCTTTCCGGTTGTGTAGAACTTATTTTAATTTCAAATTTTTAAAGAATTTTTTATGATTTATTTAACTTTATTTTATGTGCAGTCGTGTGAGACTGGATTTACAATCACTTATGAGCTGCTGCCTTGTGGGGGTTACATCTCAGGAGCACAAGAACCCAAATCTGTGCTGTACTCCCTGTCACCAGAAGAGGTCACTAGATCCCCACCATGTGGTTTCTGGACATTCCAGAAATTCCATCTCTCCAGTTCTCATTCTTTCATTGTTCCTCCTGCATGCCTGCATCTAGTGAGAGAGTGGGCACCGTTCCTCCCTGCTTCTGTGTATCTGTGTCTGTCACGTCCCGGATAGCCAGAGTGCCCGCCACCTATGCCTGAGATAGATGTGGCCGGCAGCCCTGGGGCTGGGGGAAAGGGAGAGAGTGGGTTCCCTGGGGAGCCTTGGGCAGAGGCTCTGTGGATTCCCCTGCAGGAGGCCGCACCGCCTCTGAGGAGCCCATGGGGGAGGGGAAAAGGGAAGGTCAACCATACAGTCCTGCCTGGCTTTTGCTTTGCTTTGCTTTGTTTTTGTTTTTGTTTGTTTGTTTTATTTTATTTTCCGGTACAGCTGTGACCAGGTCTGGATCCAGGACAGACTCCAAAGCTAGAGAGAAATCCTGTCTCAGAAAACAACAACAACAACCAAAAAATAAATAAATACATAAACTAATAAATGAATGGATAGATAGCTAGATAGACAGACAGACAGAGAGAGAGAGAGAGAGAGAGAGAGAGAGAGAGAGAGAGAGATGATAAAAACACCTCCAAGATCAGGGAGACCAAGGCAGGCAGATCACTGTGAGTTTAAGGCTCCCTTGTTCTGCAGATTGAGATTCAAGGCCAGGCAAAGTGACACAGAGAAACCCTGTTTTCAAAAAAAAGGTGGGGCCTGGAGAGATGGCTCTGTGGTTAAGAGTGCTGACTGCTCTTCCAGAGGACCCAGGTTCAATTCCTACCACCCACATGGCAGTTAACAGCTGTCGGTAACTCCAAGATCTGACACCCTCAGATAGACATACATGCAGGCAAAACACCAATGCCGATAAAATAAATCATTAGAAAAATAAATATATAAAAAAGGTTGTTTTGCCTTTAATCCCAGCATTAGGAGGCAGAGGCAGATGGCTCTCTGTGAGTCTGAGGCCAGTCTTTCTTGTGTACAAAGTGAGTCCCAGGGCATACAAGGGTACACAACGAAACCCTATGTTGAAAAACCACAAATAAACAAACAAATAAAGAGATAATAACAATAAAAATATTTGAGAGTTCAAATAATTTACTTCATCCACAATAAAAGAATATAAAAATAAAAATATCAAACGCATTTGAACGCATCAGCACAGGAGACCGCTTCCTAAATCTAACTCCAGTAGCAGGGACTCTGAGAGAAACAAAATTAATCAATGGGACCTCGTGAAACTGAAAAGCTTCTTCTGTAAAGCAAAGGACATGGCCAACAAGACAAAACGAAAAAGATCTTCACTAACCCCACATCAGACAGAGGTCTGAGCTCCAAAACATACAAAGAACTCAAGACATTGGTCATCTCAAGAACAAATAATCCAATTCACAAAATGGAGTACAGACTTAAACAGAGAACACTCAACCGAGGAATCTAAAATGGCTGAAAGACACTTAAGGAAATGTTCAACACCCTTAGTCATCAGAGAAACGCAAATCAAAACAAGTTTCTAGAAACAAGGAGACAGTTCATAATGTTTCTTTCTTCTTTTCTTCCTTTTTTTTTTTTTTTTTTTGGTTGAACATATATATATTTATTTATTTAATTTGGGATGGGGGCCTTTCTACAAAGCCTGGGAATTCACAGAGGTACACCTGTCTCTGTCTCTTGGATGATAGAATAAAAGATGTGTACCACAGTGACAACCCAACTAAGTTTTTGGTATCTCATTCTGTTAGTTTCATGTACATTTAGTTTAATTTCAAATTTTGTTTGTATCTCTTGGTCTGTCTGCACCAAGTGTGACCTTGTGGGGAGGGCAGGGAAGGTGTCCTATTTCAGAACATTTTATTTAACTTTTATTTGAGTCTTTCCAGTTGTGTAGAACTTAGTTTCATTTCAAATTTTTAAAGACCAGGAAGGATGAAAGCATTCAAAAGGACTGGTTCCATATCTGGCAGAGAGGCAGGTGGATCTCTGGGAGTTTGAGGCCAGTCTGGTCGACGAGAGCTAGTTTCAAAGACAGGCTCCAAAGCAACAGAGAAAACCCTGCCTTGAAAATCAAAACAAAAACACAAACAAAAATAAAAAACATAAATTAAATCTGTGTGTGTGTGTGTGTGTGTGTGTGTGTGTGTGTGTGTGTGTGTGTGTGTGTGTGAGAGAGAGAGAGAGAGAGAGAGAGAGAGAGAGAAGAAATGATCAAACAGGAAATAAGAAACAAAACCATAATGTCACCAAGATGACAGCCTGGTTTATATAGTGAGTTAAAGGTATTATACAGATAAACCCTGTACCAAAAAAATAATAAAAGAAGAAAACAAAAAAAAAAAAAACAAGGAAGGAAGGAAGAAAAGAAGGAAGAAAAACTGGTGTTGTCCTTTTTTTCTTTGTTTATCTCAGGTTATTTTATTTTAATTTATTTTTTTTTAATTGCAGCAGCAGCAGCAGCAGCAGTATATTTTGGGCAGCACATTTCTTTATTCTCAGTTCTCAGCCCTCAGAGATCAGGAGAGGCAGAGGCAGGCAGATCGCTGTGAGTTTGAGGCTACCTTGTTCTGCAGGCAAAGAGACGACAGACACAGAGAAACTAAACATGTGTTTAGTACAGGCCTTTTATTCCGGCACTAGCAGGCAGAGGTAGAGGCAGGGGCAGCTAGATCTCTGTGAGTCTGAGGCCAGCCTTGTCTACAAAGTGAGTTCCAGGGCAAACAAGCATACACAGGGAATCCCTATGTAGAAAAACCACAAATAAATTAATAATAATAATAATAATAATAATAATCTAAGAGCTCAATGAATTGACTTCACCCATAATTCAAAAATTAAAAAATAAAGCAAAGAGTGTGTCTGACCGATCAGTGAAAGGACTATGTGGGCCAAGGGGCTGCCACAATTATGGATTGGTGAGAGTGAGGAAAGGAGGGAGGCAGCAAGGGCAGTTCCCAGTCACCTAAATGCCTTTCAAAGACATTTCACCATGGCAACCACTCACTTGCTTTCTTGGGGTTTCTTTTCTTCAGTAGTTGTGTTTGTACAACCTACCCCACTTCTCATACTAAATACAGAGTCTGAGAAAATTAAAGCAGCTGTGGAAAAATTTCCACTTGGATATCTTTTCCTGCCCAGTAAAACAAAAACGACTCTAACAAAAATATGCATATCTAAAAAAACCAAAAAAAATTTTAAAAATGCATATCTAAGCAGACCAATCAAGTTGTAGCCTCACCCATTATATTATATTATATTATATTATATTATATTATATTATATTATATTATTTATTGGTTTTTTGAGACAAGGTTTCTCTGTAGCTTTGGTGCCTGTCCTGGAACTCCCAGAGATCTGCCTGCCTCTGCCTCCGAGTGCTGGGAGTAAAGGCGTGCGCCACCACTGCCCTCCTTCGACTCACCCTTTAATGGTTCAGCAAGGAGTTCTAGCTGTTAGGAAGGGCTGGTGACCTTGAACTTTACTAGTCTCTGAAATCTGCCTTCTCACTTTTACCGGGTGCCCTCAGGGGCAGGAGTGGAGGCCAGGGCCTGTAGCTTTGGCTTGTACATTTACTTCAATTTTAATTTTTTTGTTTTGTTTTTCGAGACAGGGTTTCCCTGGGAAACAGTCCTAGCTGATCTGGAACTAGCTCTTGTAGACCAGGCTGGCTTCCAACTCCCAAGAAATTCACCTGCCTCTGCCCCATGTGTGCTGGGAATAAAGGCATGTGCCACCACCACTGCCCAGCCAATTTCAAATTTTATTTAAACCTCTCTCGGTGTGCCTGTGTATGTGGGGGAGACAGGGAAGGTGTCATATTTCCAAACATTTTCATAACTGCACTTAGCACTGCACTCTTTTACATTTTATTTTACTTTTATTTGAGACAGTGTTTCCAGTTGTGTAGTTTAATTTCAATTTCTTAAAGAATTTTTTTTTTATGATTTATTTAACCATGCAGGTGCTGGGAATTGACCCCAATTTCTCAGGAAGAGCCGCCAAACTAGCTCTCCAGGCTCTTAATTGAAAAGTTTATTTATGTGTCTCTGGGTGTGCCTGTGCCTGTGTTTGTGTTTGGTGTGTGTGGGGGGGGGTATATTTTGACCTCACCAGATGAAGGCATTCAAGAGCACTGGCTCCATATCTGGCAGAGGCAGGATCTCTGGAAGTTTTAGGCCAGCCTGGTCTACAAGAAAGGAGCTAGTTCCAAGAACAGTCTCCAAAGCAGCAGAGAAACCCTGTCTCATAAAGCAAAACACAAAACCAAACAAAAAATAAATAAATTGAGAGAGAGAGAAAGCGAGAGAGAGAGATAGATAGAGAGAGAGACAGAGACAGAGAGACGAGAGAGAGAGAGAGAGAGAGAGAGAGAGAGAGAGAGAGAGAGAGAAATGTGGATTTACAGATAGGAAATAAGAATAAAAAGAGAACGTTACCAACAAGACAGCCTGGTCTATAAACTGAGTTCCAGGACAGCTAGGGTTGTTACACAGAGAAACCGTGCCTCAAAAAATAATAAAAGAAGAGAAAAAAAAAAGCAAGCAAGAAAATGCAGGGTTTTTTTTCTTTTTCTTTTTCTTTTTTTTTTTTTTTTTTTTTTGTCTTTGTTAATGCCAGGCCATTCATTTTAATTTTACTTTTTCTTTTAAGATTATATTTTCAGGGGCTGTAGAGATGGCTCAGAGGTTAAGAGCACTGACTGTTCTTCCAAAGGTCCTGAGTTCAATTCCTAGCAACGATATGGTGGCTCACAACCATCTGTAATGGGGTCTTCTGGCCTGCAGTCATGCATGGAAGGAATGCTGTATACATAATAAATAAATAAATAATTTTTTCAAAAAAAAGATTGTAATTGCAACAGAAGTGTTCAGAAAGAAGAAGTCCTGGGCCATGTAGTGAGACAGATTGTCTGGAGCATAAATAAAAAGCCAATTCCTGTCTCAAAAAAGAAAAAAAATCAAGTTAAAATGTGAAATAAAAAAATAAATAAGGGTTTGTTTTTTTTTTTTTTGCAATGAGTGAATTCAAGCGTAAAAGATGAAAATCTTACAGCTGACACCATCCAGTCTCAAGTTAGAAAAACTTGAAACGATGCAACAGGAGACGGACAGTTGCCCAATGAACTCTTGCTATTCTCCTGGGGAAGTTTTGTTCCTGATGGTTTTTGGAACAACTAAAATCCCTCTTATCTTTTTGTTTTGTTTTGTTTTGTTTTCCATGCCCCCTTAGAGGACACCTGGATGTTTGAAAGGATTTGGTTTTATTTCATTTAAGTAGAAGGTTCCTCAGACATAACTCTGAAAACACTAATACGTAATAGCCAGTTTCTACACAGTTCAGTTCAGATTTTTACCAAAACCTCCTGTCTGGCATGTCTCTGTCTTTGTTGAGTTCCTGTACTTACAGAAGCCAAGAGATAGCTGGCAGCTATCCATAACTCTAATTTCATTCAGCAGAATTCTCCCCTCCCCCCCCCCGGCCGATCTTGTTTCTCTGTTCTGTCCTCAAATGTGTGGGTGACTCTGAGTGGGCACCGACTTGCCACACACATCCTTCTTTTCCTGATCTAATCATGCCACTCCCCAAAAGAAAAAGGGAGGAGAAATCACTGAATGATGAGAACATTACTTGAATCAGAAAATGGGTAGGCACCCTTATGCTTAAATGTGTATTATCTACAAAGTTCTAAAACTTGGAAGTGAGTCTTAGGAGGAATGTCATTACACAGCTTCTTTCCAGATGTCTTCAAGTAAGTTGGTCCTAAACAGCCTATTCATAAGATGGGACCTCAGAGCTTCAGTACAGAACAACATGTTTTCTGTTCAATTGAATCTTAAAGTGGTGTGATAAGGATTTTGTATTCCCATTCTGTCAAGGATTATTCTCAGTGGTCTATATATTTCAAGGAAGAATGGTTTTTAAGAAGTATTTAGTGATTATATTTCTTTTCACTTAGGGATAAAGAAATGGAGAAGTTCTTTGAAGCAGTAAGTCACAAAAACACCAGGCCATTAAACTTCAGCTACAGGGAAACCCTGTCTCGTGGAAAAACAAAACAACAACAACAAAAAAAAAAATCCTGAAGCCAGTGATCATTGCAAACATCTGTATGTTCAGATACTGAGCCTGAGCGAGTTAGAGTGTCACAGATTTGCTGCAATTCATTGCAAATTTCATGTGGATCACAAATCCTGCTCAAGTTACAGCTGTTAGTGTCAGTGTGAACCTTGACACCATCTCTACTGGATTTCTGTCAGCTGTGCTCCGGTCTGCTAGAAAAGCAGAAGAACTAAGGTACCGTAATTAACCTCTTCTGTGCCCCACCTGCAAGAACACTCTGTAAGCTACAGTTCTGAAAACAGCCTGGTCCTGGCATAAGAACAGACAGGAGGACCAATGGAACCGAATAGAAGACCCGGATATCGATCCACACATCTTCGAACACCTGATCTTTGATAAAGAAGCCAAAAATACCAGCCTGGTCTACCGAGCTAGCTCCAGGACAGGCTCCAAAGCCGCAGAGAAACCCTGTCTCAAAAAAAACCAAAAAAAAAAAAAAAAAAAACCCCGAAAAAAAAAAAAACCAAAGAAGCCAAAAATATCCAATAGAAAAAAAAAAAAGAAAGCATGTGAGTTCAAGACCAGCCTGGTCTACAAGAGCTAGTTCCAGGACAGGCTCCAAAAAAAAAAAAAAAAAAACTACAGAACAACCCTGTCTCGAAAAAAAAAAAAAAAGAAAGAAAGAAAGAAAGAAAGAAAGAAAGAAAGAAAGAAGAAAAAGAAAACAGTGCTGTCCTCGAAAATGCCCTCTCCTGTTGAACACGGCCCCTCACACAGCTCTGATGATGCAGGAGGATGCCGAGGGCCCAGTTGGTGCCTGTATCTGTGCCTTGGCAGCAGCTATTCATGTCTTGCCACTCAGAGTCAAATTCCCTTAAGTTTAGCCTTCCCTAAGTGCTTGTTCACTTCAGAAGACTCAACCCTCATCTTCCGTGTCCTCCTGGCCTAATTTCTCACATTACTGATTTACTGAGTATGAATCAGTAATATGAGATGTTCAGGAGAGGGAGGAAGGGTCATTCATGAAAAAAGTGAGTGTTCAACTAACTAACTCCCCATGGGTTCAGGAAGTAGTGAGAAGATATTAATGAAGCAGAGAGAAATTTCTGGTTTTGGAAGGAGGAAATCCTGAATGGCTCCCTCTGTGTCGCAGGAGAGACTCCTGGAAAGGAAACCTCAGGTTCCGGTTGGTCGGTCAGTTCGGGGAGAAATATTAGCAAGGAGGTAAAGGCCGTGCCTCATGACATCAGCAGTCCCTTCTCTGGAAATTCTACGGTATCTCAGAGAGCTCTCGGAATTTTGTGATGTCACTCGTGTCCTAGAAACGCCAACTGCCCTCAAGACACACTCTCTCGGTGCCTATAAGACTCGGTTCTAGACATGTTGTCTAGAGAATGGAGATCGTTCGTGGAGAGGCCAGAGGGAGGAAGAAGAAAGCTGGCCTCAGATCTCACAGGAAAACATGGAGAAATAATTAGTGGTCCTGGGGAAGACGAAGTGAGTTCACCACTAGCAGGGACTAGAGAGATTTCTGGATGTGATGGCTTTGAGACTTCCAGGGCTAGGGCTCAGGAACTGGGAGGTTTCTGGGATGAAACAGGTCTGTCTGTCTTGTTTCTCTGAGTTCCTAAAAGGCCAACCCACATCAAAGATTCACGATAGTTGATTTGACAAAGTCGGGAATTGACAAGGAGTGCGGAAGAGTCAGTGAGATTTCAATACCAGCACTGACTGCACATCATCCCCCCCCCCCCCGTCCTTTTCGTTGTGTAGCAATAATAATAGAGAAAGGGGAGTAGCGCTCTGCCAAAGCCCGTATTTTACCATGCCTTATATCACAGCCATTAGCAGGGTTGAGGCATCAAGTGCTGCAGTCAGTCCGACTCCTGTGACCCCCCTAAGGTTTCTGGCTTCCCAGTTTTGAGTGACACCATGGTCTCCAGTTCAGCTTGAGAGCTCTTTAAGAGCCAATGGAGGAGAGAGTGGAAAGAGACTGCCATTTTTTTCTTTTTCCTTTTCTTTCTTTCTTTTGCTGTTTTGCTTTGTTTTTCAAGAAAGGGTTTCTTTGTGTATCTTGGGCTGTCCTAAAACTCACTCTGTAAATCAGGCCATCTTTGAATTCACAGAGATCTGTGTGTGTGCTGTGATTAAAGCCCGGCTGAGACTGCAATTTCTTGTTAGCTCTGGGTGTCCTGAGCTGTTAGTAAGTGACAATGGCTCTGTGTTGTGAATCTCTGTGAATCCAGACTATGTTATGTCCTTCAATGACATGAGTCTGAAGCATCAAGCACCCACCCACCCACCCACCCCTATACTCCCTGAGGTCTCTGAAGTCACACACAGCGCAGCCTCTATAGGTCTGAATAAGGCTTAGAAAGCTTTTCCCTGGTTCACCTTGTGCAGAGGAAACCAGGTAAGTTCTGAGAGACATGCACCACCTTCCTACAGAAAGAAGGGAGGACTGATTAACTAATACCCACAGAGGGGGAAACTCAAATCTGGTATTTCAGACAGAACCTGCTTGGACAAAGTCTCATCTGTCAGTCACTTCCTGAGGGAAGGAGGGAGGGAGGGAGGGAGAAAGGAAGGACCACAATTATCTCTCCTCTGTGTCCTTTTTACGCTCTTTTCATGCTCTGATGAATATTGTGATTCAAGTTGGCCATGTCCCCTTTTCCACAGCATGTGCACTGTGGCTCTAGATCAAGGAATCAGTTTGTTTGTTTGTGTGTTTTGCTCTATCTAGGAGAAGCACCATAGCAGTTGCATACTGACTGAGAAATTTGATTTTTAGGAAATGATTTTTCATATCTGTGAGTGGTCTCTCCATAGATAGCCACTCACTCATCTTTCTTTAAACTTGAGTATAGGAATGAATGATCCCTCCCTCCCTCCCTCTCTCCCTCTTCATGGGAATGAGTGTCTGCTCTTGCATTGAGGGCTCCCCAGTTCTCAGCATCTCCAGCCCAACCTGTCACAAGCTGATCACACATTTGCAAACTTGGGATATATTCTGCTGAAGTTTTGGGATAATGAATTTCATCAACTATGGGACTAACTTTGTTCTGACAGGACACTCACTCACAATCTCTCCTCATCACACCCACATAGTGTAACAACTTTGTGTTTCCTCCACAATGGGCTCATTTCTGTCAGGGAACTGAAAGCCGTCCAGCCAGCCAACACTATTTTTCCTTGTTTCTCATTTTTTTCTTATATTCTGTCTCTCCCCCCCCCCCCCCCGCCTGGAAAACTTTCAGAGTTCACTCTGCCCCCCGAGTAAAGGTGTTATGCTTCCTTTTATTGTATATTTAGTGTTTGTGTGTGTGTGTGTGTGTGTGTGTGTGTGTGTGTGTGAGAGAGAGAGAGAGAGAGAGAGAGAGAGAGAGAGAGAGATTCATTATGAAATCAAAAGTCAGTCAACAACAGCAAACTTTGTATTTATTTGTTCATCCATCCACGTATTTGCTTACTTACTTACTCACTTACTCACTCACTCACTCATTTATTTATTTATTTATTTATTTATTTATTTGCTTGCAGTGGAAGACTTAATTCAGTAAGAATGATCAGAAGGGTAGGTAGGGTATCCTTGGGAAAAGAGTAAGATATCACGATGACTTTCCCTTCCAAGAGGGAGCTTTCTAGTAAGACGTGAAACCACAGTTTCAAGGGCCCGCCCGCTTTCCACAAGTCCTTTTCCAAGGTCAGGCATTTCTTAGGTAAGCAAGGGTCTCCATTCATTCCCTTTGAGGAACTCTCAGGCCCTGCCCTGACATTAACGTCTGACTCGTGCCTATTGTCAAGGCCAATGGGACACTCCTCAGCCCCTCCCTGACCTGAGGTGACCTGAGAAGCCACACCCCACCCCAGTTCACAGGCCTCTCTTTATCTATCTATCTATCTATCTATCTATCTATCTATCTATCTATCTAACTAAGTAACTGTACAGCATAAAATGTGGAATCTCTTCTCAATGAAATGCTGTTGGCAGCCATTCGATGAATTTATTCTCATCTCAGATCCTGTCCAGCAGGGATGTCTTCTTTCCGTGTTTCTTCTTCTTTTGTATGTTGCAGTCAGTTCAGATGTGCTGGTATATGGTGAGAAAGAGAGAGAGAGAGAGAAATGGAATTGCTTTTTATTTATTTGAAGAGTTTTAATGATTTAATATTCAGCTATTTCCAGCCTTATTTACCAGCACATTTATTATTACCAGCGAGCACCTTCCTCTGAAAACATTGGAATCGCCCCCCATCTGTACATGTCATGCACGTGCGTGCATATGTGTGTGTGTGCGCATCCCATCTATCTATCTATCTATCTATCTATCTATCTATCTATCTATCTATCTATCTATCTATCTATGTATCCCTTCATCAAATTCCATTTTAGGAGCTGCTATGCTGACCAGTGACATGGAGGCCACCATTTTCTTAGCCAGTGACAGTCAGGAGACAGAAAGAAGGAAAGAAAGGAAGAAAGAAAGAAAGAAAGAAAGAAAGAAAGAATCTACATTCCCAAAGAAAGAAAAAATTTAATTTTAAAAAGTAAAAAAAAAATTAAGTAAGTAAATACATACATAAAAATAGACATAAAGAATGAATAAATGAATAAAACTAAATAATAGTTGAAACATTCAATAAGTAAATGAGTCACGCTAAATCAGCAGATAAATAAACAGATATATGAAAGGAAGATATATATAAGGAAGTGAAGGAATGAATGAACAAGTAAGTAAGTAAGTAAGTAAATAACTAGGTGGGTCATTTTTTTTTAAAGAAGTAAGTAAATGAGATGGGCTGAACAGATAAGTAAGTAAGTAAGTAAGTAAGTAAGCAAGCAAGCAAGCAAGCAAGCAAGCAAGCAAGCAAGCAATCGTGAAAAAAAAAATGAGACACATCCATTCAATCCATAAAAGACAAAACGTGGAAATAAACATGTAAACTGGTCGACCCACCCACGTTCACTCAGCCGCCCCACCCAAAGCAGGAGGGAGGTCTCTGTCCAGCAGGGCCGGCCGTCTTCTTTCCAAGTTGCAGTCAGTCAGATCTCTGGGCAAACAGAAAAGAAAGCAATTGTTT